>NC_069006.1:6760968-6766015 GCF_001194135.2 Octopus bimaculoides | reverse complement strand
CTTTGTTAATCATAACTCTGTTTAGTCAAGGCTAAACAACAGCTGCAGAAATGATTTCATGTGTGTTTCACTTTTTTTCTTTTTTTTTGGCAGTTCTCTGACAAAGATCAATTTGGCCAGGTTTTCTATTTAGTAAAGCTGGATGTAACTTCCTTCAAATATGTTTCTGTTTAATTCAACATCTCTCCAATGTTTAGTCTTTCTTGGTGGAGCCAGAGAGCCTCCCCATCTCAACTACCAATTTCTGGTCTTGCTGTCTCCACTCCTATTCCCCTCCTTGATTTACATGCTTTATGTTTGAGTCTTCAAATGTTGGTGCCAGCAGAAAATACCACACTCCAGAAAGTACTTAACAAGTCAAATGACATTTAGGAGCACCAGTGTTGAGGAGCAGTAGCTGTTAATAAGAAATGTCTTAGACCTATAATAACCTATCCAACCCATGCCAGTGTCAAAAGTGGATGTAAAATGATGATGATCAACATTAAATTATGTGGTGCATATTTCAGTATGTATGTGGGTATGTGTCCACCCTTTTTTTTTTCATATTAAATTCTGTTATATTTGTGATCTACATCATTTGGAAGGTATTTGTAGGAAATTTCACTAAAGAAAAATACCCAATTTCCTGAAAGTTATGTGGAAATAAAGTTCACTTGTGTGAATTATCTGAAACTCTTCTCCCCCACCTCCAAACAAATTTCACCACAAGTGCCAATATAATCATAATGTCTGTCTGAAAAGTTTTTGTAGAAAATTTCTCTAAAAAACATCGGTTTTTCTGAAAGTTATGAAGAAACAAAGTCAGGTGGGAGCATAGCTGTGTAAGTATGCTTATATAACTTGACATAAAAAAAACAAAACAAAAAAAACAATCACTCAGAGATTACCTCCCCTGTCTTCATCAAAATTGATGATTATGCTAACAATTCTTTCTCCTTCTAAGGGTTTCATTTTAATTAGCCTTTCTGGGTTTACCATATTAATTATTCTGGAATTTACTGTGTCATTTAGTTTTTGCATACTATGCCAATCTTCTGGTATTTCCCTCATATTCTAATTTCAGGGGTTTTATACAGTTTCTTTGTGTCTGCACTGAATACATAATGACTTTTAAGAATCCTTCGACCAGTCCTTGTTCTAGTTATTAAAATATTCACTGAATATTGTTATTTGTTTGCTTAATTTCTCTCAGCTATTTTCACTAAATGTCCATATTGCCTCAACATTCTTTTATAACAACAGTGCTTCAGCTATACTTCAAGTGCAATTTGTAAAATGCAAGCCAATGAAAGGAATCAATCGAGAGGAGGTTAGAGCATCAATAAATCATGAGTATAGATGAGATGATAGTAAACATGTCTGGCCACAGTGTTACAAATACAACAAAAATGTGTGCAGTTGTCAAAGTTCACTTTTATGCACTGGGGAAAATTATGCAGAATTCATACAATTCTAGTTTTGATGGAATGTTATGTCCGATTGTATGAGCTTTTATATTCCGGTTATTTGTTGATAGGGATGAATTAATCATAATGACTTTGATAACTTAATAATAATGAATTAGTAATTAGTACATTGAATTAATGATGATAATTTAGTGACTATGAATTGATGATGAGAATGATGATGATGATGATGATTTCGATGAAAGTCGAAATGAGTTAATAATTATAATCAATAGAAGCCAATATTTGATTATCACAGGTAGATTTTGAACTGGGAAAGAAATAAATCTATTTCCATCAACACAAAAAAGAAATTGTGTTATTTATCTTCTATTGTAGTTTATGTAAATCACTATCAGGTTTTAGAATTTATATTTTTTATTTATTATTACTGTTATCATTATTATTATTATTTTTTATTTTATTTTATTTAAAAACAATTTTTTTTAATGAGTTTAGAACAATATCATTGCATTATTATTATGTAGCTAACATTATCGAAAAAAATGGCCTGAATTTCACCCATTTTAATTTCTTTATTCTGATAGTCAAAGGCATAGCTGTGTGGTCAAGAAGTTTACTTCACAACCACATGGTCTTGGTTTCAATCCCTCTGCATGGCATCTTGAGCAGCTGTTTTCTAACAATATAACCTTGGGCTTGCTAACATTTTGTGAGTGAAATCAGTAAGCAGAAACTGAGCAGCATTAAGGCGGCAAGCTGACAGAAACGTTAGCATGCCGGGCGAAATGCTTAGTGGTATTTCGTCTGCCATTACGTTTTGAGTTCAAATTCTGCTGAGGTTGACTTTGCCGTTCATCCTTTCAGGGTCGATAAATTAAGTACCAGTTACGCACTGGGGTCAATGTAATCGACTTAATCCCTTTGTCTGTCCTTGTTTGTCCCCTCTTTGTGTAGCCCCTTGTGGGCAGTAAAGAAATAAGAAACTGAGCAGCACTGGTTTGAACAAATGAATGAAATACACACACACACACACACACACACACACACACACATATCACTCATCAACAAAACTGAGTTCTGAAAGTGCTTGTATAAAGAAGTGCCAATTGCCATATGTGGCTGGAACTTGTGTAAGAGGGACACCCAGGAAGACATGGGCTGAAGTGGTTAAGGCTACAATCTAATGACTGGCACAAGTAAAAGAACTAAAAAGTAACCTTGGCAGTGTTTTATGTTTGTTGTTACAGTGTTTTGTGTGTTACCTGAGTGATCAGAGTTCAACCCCTGTCATTTCAGTTATTTTAGACTCAAGTTTCTAGTCACATATTTGAGTTGAGGCTTCACGTACAATGCTTCTCTTGTTCATCATCATCATTTTAATGTTCACTTTTCTATGCTTGCATGAGCTGGATGGAATTTGTTGAGGCAGATTTTCTTTCGCTGGATGCTCTTCTTGTCACCAACCCTCAGCTTTTTCCAACTAAATTAATATTTTCCCACAAACAGACTTATTTTCATGGAAGATTGAGAACAAAGGACACTGTTTGTATGACAGTGACACTCGCTTACAACTATCACATGTAGGAAAGGAGACAGTAACACATACACATATATACAGGGTGTCCCAAAAAGATGTACTCACTCTTTGACTTCCCAGTACTCATGCATTTTGTGTTCAAGTAGATGTTTATTGATATACATACAATCCTAAAAATTTAAATTAAATTCAGGAAAATAAATTGTTGTAGCAATGATTATTTATTGTCATTTAGAATTATTTAACGTTCTCTCTCATTCCTGCATGTTCGCAAATGTTCAAACTGTCTTCCTTCATTTTCCAAACAAAACTGATAATGTCCAACAATGGATTCAACAACATTGCCAAACATTTCATTTTGAATTGCAAGACATTGTATTCAAATTTCATTTTTCAAATCATCAATTGTCACTGGTTTTGCAGTGTAAACCTTATCTTTGAGATGTCCCCATAAAAAAAAAATCCATTGGCGTGAGGTCTGGGTAACATGCAGGAAATTCAACGCTACCTATCCTCCCAATCCATTTGTTTAGATTTGTTGTTTACATTAGTAATCGTCTGTCAAAGAGTGAGTACATCTTTTTGGGATAGCCTGTATACATCATCACATTTAATGTCTTTTTTCAATGCTGGCATGGACTGGTCAGTTTGATAGAATCTGATGAGCTGTAAGGCCATGCCAAGCCCCAATGTCTGCTTTGGCATGGTTCCAATGGCTGGATACCCTTCCTAATGTCAACTAGTTTACAGAGTGTACTGGGTGCTTTATTTTGTGCCACTGGCACTAGCAAGTTTGCCAAATAACTTGCAGAGTAAGAAACAAGAAGAAGGAGGAAAAAAAAGTAGGGAAGGAAAAGGAGGAAAAAGCCTTTTTACCTCTAAGGGAGGGCATTAGTATTTGAGAGGCAGAGAGGTGATGGGTCTTAGCCAGATGGTGAGAGGCATGAGTATAATGGAAGAACAAGGGGCTTGTTATAAAGACATGAAGTAGTTGAGAAAGCTGGAAAGAAGACAGAAGTGGTGGTGGGATGCTGGATCACAGGGGATGAGGTGGATAAAGGGGAAAGGTGGGGGTAGAGGTGCATGTGGTGAGTGATGAGAGATATAGGAGTGGCTTAGGGAGCTATGGTAAGTGAGGTGTGATAGTAGATATGAGAGGGCATTGAGAGTGATATAGAGTGGGCTTCTTTCAGTTTCCATCTACCAAATCTACTCACAAGGCATTGATCAGTCTGAGGTTGTAATGCTCAAGGTATCATGCTGTGGACCTGAACTGGAAATCATGTGGTTGGGGAGCAAATTCTTGTTGTTGTTATTTAACCCTAACTTAATTCTAATCAAATAAACCTATGGCCAAAAGCATTCCAGTTATGATATTCCTAATTTTTTATATATCTAATATTACATTTTTTAGTATGTATCCTTCCTTGTTTAAGACAGTGTGACTTGAGGGATAAATGACTGCTGTTTCTAGCAAGTCAAGCATCCACATAAAGGCCTCTCCTTGTTGGCTCATAGACCAGAATTTCAACAATTTATTGTTTAAAATATTTAATATATTTCTTTTCATTTCCTCTCAAAGATTTGTTAAAGTTGTCACCAATATATTGAAATATAATTGGAAACTCTTCTTTCATATTTCTCATTCTTGGCATTGATTTTCTTTTTATATATATTTGATATTATTGATTGTTCTATTTGCTGGGACATGGTAGTAGGCTACTGTTATCATCATGGAGCTCTTCTTATTGTTACTGAAGAGACAAACAATGAATTAAAAAAGAACAAAATCAAAATAAAACCACCAAAAAATTGTTTTTAACGTTTAGGAAATAATTGTACTTAATCAACCATGTGCCTTGGTGCACATACAATAAACAAATCTAAAAGCATTTGTTAAATGTACAAGAATGCTTCCTGGTGTTCACCAATAGAATAGTCGTTTATGTAATCTGTCTTGCTTTAGAAACCAACCAGAGAATGGAGAAGTCGTCTCTGTATTTGAGTATAAAGTAATCAACATTTAATGTACTACTTTAGGAAAAAGTCATGTGGTGTTTTTTTTCACCTCCACTCCGCCCCACAACACCCCACAACA
>NC_069006.1:6760585-6760958 GCF_001194135.2 Octopus bimaculoides | reverse complement strand
CCAATCAATGAATATTAAAATTTTACAAACAAAGCTACTACCAATAATTATTGACTGTATCAATTTTTCCTGAAAGCATTTAATTTTCTGATATTTAGTCATATCACCCTGTCCAGATTGATATTAATAAAGCTTTAATGAAGCCATAGGAATTCTCTTTTTTTATTAACTACTACTACTACTACTACTACTACTACTACTACTACTACTACTACTATTGTTACTATTTAATTGGTTTGTTTTGTTGTTTGTTATTACCATTTGTGAAATCATGGCATGTTTTGAAGAGAAAACACCTGTTAGGTCCTGTCTGTATATAGGATATTAATTTGCTCCAGCAAGATTATTTGATATCATGATTTGTCTGTAATTA
>NC_069006.1:6745553-6760078 GCF_001194135.2 Octopus bimaculoides | reverse complement strand
CGGTCACACTGCATACAAGGAAATGTAATTTGTTTTGCATTTTTACAATATTTCATAATTAAACGTTAATATTTAGCACTCCTTGAAACCATGTCAATGATATAGAATAAAATATTTTTCTCAAATTATGATAATGTAGCACTGGTCGTTCATGTGGGGGTTGTGTGAAGTTTGCAATGAACTGCTGGTGCTACATGTGGCAATTAATGTGTTAAGTTATTTATAAATTGAAGAAAGTGATGGTGAATTCAAAGAATCATTAAAGTGATGCAATATTTGTTCCAACTCAAGGTGGCGAGCTGGCAGAATCATTAGCACGCTGGCCGAAATGCTTAGTGATATTTTGTCTGTCTTTACGTCCTGAGTTCAAATTCCACCGAGGCTGACTTTGCCTTTCATCCTTTCGGGGTCGATAAATTAAGTACCTGTTGTCTACTGGGGTCAATCTAATCGACTGGCCCCCTCCCCCCAAAATTTCAGGCCTTGTGCCTAGAGTAGAAAAGAATATTTGTTCCAACTCTCTTTGCTCTGAGTTCAAATCCCACTGAAGTCAACTTTGCCTTTCATTCTTTTGGGATCAAAAAAAAAAAGAAAAAAGTACTACCCAGGATGGTGGACATTGGCAAAATTGTTAGAGCATTGAACAGGGTTCCTTGCTGTTTCTTGCTTGGCTCTGTACAAGCAGAATTCAAATCTCACCCTCTTACTAAAAACAGTAACACTTCTGTTAGGAATTATGATTAACAGATAGTATTAGGAATTTGAAAAAAACCAATGGAAATATAGTTTTTTTTTTTGTGGTATGATTGGAAGATTGACCACATCCACTACCATCACCATCTTTTCTCCATCTTTTTTTTCAACTTATAAATAACTTAACACATTAACTGCCACATGTAGCACCAGCAGTTCATTGCAAACTTCACACAACCCCCACATGAACAACCAGTGCTACATTATCATAATTAGAGAAAATATTTTATTCTATATCTTTGACATGGTTTCAAGGAGTGCTAAATATTAAAGTTTAATTATGAAATATTGTGAAAATGCAAAACAAATTACATTTCCTTGTATGCAGTGTGACCGGAAATACGTGGTGTCACACAGAAGTTCCTGTACCAGGCTGTGGCAGTTAACATGTTAAATATATTTCAAATGGTGAAGGTTTTCAATAATAAACATTACTGTCTCCTCTAATTCTAAAACAAATAAGAAATTTGAACTATATTCTCAATGTTTATCCTCCTCAAGATTTGTAGTTATTTGAAAACAAACATAGATGGTAGAATTAACCTGTTGCCTAATTTAACATCTCCAACTTACCTTTGTATTTCTTTTGTGGTGCTTCCTTTATTGCAAGCATAACATTCAAACAGTTAAGTTCTTCTCTTTCCTTTACTAGACTTTGAGAGATGTTGCCCTTGCTCCTTTGATTAAAAAATATTTATATTGTGTTTGGTATATTTCCCAATTATTTCAGGTGTCATATGTTTACATATATACATATATATATACATATCTGGATTAGGGCCAGCCCTTTTTTAAAATTAATGTGTACTAAATAAATTATACTAGTTCAATTATTTGTATGGTTTCTTTTGTTAGCTACAACAAAATTTCTCAAAAGTTTTGCTGTCTAAAATTTCTTGGACTAAAACTTTAAACCTTTCAATTGAATTGTTTTGGAAATAGATACAAACTGATCATTTTGCAAGCAAAATACATTATAGAGAACCCAAAATGGATATACTTACATTCGATGATTCTATTAAATATGAGTGTTTGTAAGGGAGTAAAGAAAGTAAAGTGAAAAATATATATCTATACAGTCGAAGTGAAATTTATTTGATGTTCCATATTTTCTTCTATAACTGTATCTTTGATGTTTCAGCATGAATGTGATTCATCAGTTGACACTAAGAGAGAGACAATTCATTATATTGTTTATCATATATTTAGGTTATTGTCTTCATTCTAAATTAAGCAAAGAAAGAGAAAGTAAGGAAGAAAGGGAAAAGCTAACAAGAAATAAAAATAATGTTAGAATTCATGTTTCTTAATCTGTCAAGGTAAAGAAAATTTAAATTTAAGTTTAAATTCAGGTGGTATAGGAAGTATTTTGTGTCCACCTATTTTTGGGTGGGATATCAATCAAGTATTTTTCAAGTATTTGTGCATGCTTTTGCCAAGTTAGATATACTCCAAGGTAGATTTATGACAGTGATTTGTCCTTTTGTCCTATATCCCATAATCATGATCATGATCCATTTGAATTCCCCCCTCTTTTTTTGTCTTTTTTGAGTGATGTTTTAACTGTGCAGTGTTCCATTTTGCTATTTTTTTCATTTAAGGGAGTGAAAAATTATAGAACTTTATAGACTCCCCACTTACACAGAAAGAAAAAAAATTCCCAGGGAATTTATGTGGCCGAATGCTTAGATGACTCTGATTCTCATCTAAAGTATCTGCTTTACTGTTGAGAAGGCACTGAACGTTTACTGTGTTACCTATCTGGCAGCATAACAGATAAGAAAATAGTTAGATAATAGATGAAGTGATGGAGTGTATAAGTAGATATTAGCATATGGTTTCCTACTCAAGCATGATTCAATGAATCAATACTAAATATAAATATATTTGATAGGTCTTACAATTTTGCTGACACAGAAAACTTACAATACAAATATGCTGCAGAAGGTTGAAGGAAGGTTGGTCCCCAGTGAAAGCTTAATGTTCATTTTATACATGTTTATATCTTTCAAAAGCTGTGCATGACAAGCTGCACCTTCCCATTGATATAATAAATCAGCAGATATAGAATAGTCTGGATATAGAAATAAATGAAAAATGATTTTGGAAGAATTATCATGTAAACTGTATATTCCATGGAAGACAACATATGCTGAAAAAAAGATATCAGGCTGAACAATAGAAATCCATTTTAAGATATGGTTTTAAGAAAATTTATTCACTATAAAAATATTGGATATAAAAAGTGGTTTTATAAGATATATTTTGAAAAAAGCAGCAAGAAAAATGAGATCCAGAAATAACAATGAAAACCAACTGGAAAAATAATGCAAAAAAAATTTCCCCTATTCAACATTAAAGTGTATTTTTTTATGGCATGAGTAAACATGGTTGTCATTAAAACCGATGAGATGGATGAGTCTAGTTTAGAATCATTTGTTGTGTGTTTTAGTTATGGTAGTTTTGTAACATCGCACTATAATTTTAGTGAATAGGCTCATAACATCAGAGAATAGATTGGGTGTCTAAGGCTTAAAATCGAAACTTTTGTTTGAATCATTGCGTCTAGAATCAGTTTGCTCATGAAAACCAACATCAACGTTATATAATTAATTCAAAAGTTTGGATCAATGTTTATATAGCCAACAATACTGCCAACTTGAAAGGCTTTCAAATTCAATATCTTTGCATGAATCACTATAGGAATTGTTTGTAAAATCCATACAAAGGAAAAGAGAAAAATGCTTCAGCAAAATACAAAAAAACAGAAAAAAGGAGATGAGCAAATTCAAACTTAAACTTAGTCTAGTGAATATATGCAAATCACAAATGTATTTATCATCTCTAAAGCTTCCAGGGTTTTTATTGTTAGTATTTTTCGTATGCTTCCTGCCAAAAATCAGGAAAGATTCCAATATACAAGTGTTGTAAGCTTAAGGGATAATTAAGTCTGCCATGATTTGCATGTTTGCCAATCAGCTTTAAAACTGATCCAGGATTGTTTATTGAACAAAACATCATAAACTGTGTTGGACAGATTAAAAATATCCTTCCCACCTCAATATTAGCATGAATAATATGATTCCACAACATATACTTGCACAAATTGTGTTGGTATTTTTACTTTTTGTAAATCCAACTGCCTGGCTACCAACTATGACAGTGGAATGATGTAGGATTTGTTTTGGTGTTTGGACGTAATATTTTAATCTCTCCAGAACATATTTAAGAACCCAGCTGCTCTTACACAGTACCTTTTGAATTATTATTTCAAAATCCGTAGCATACAGCAACAATATATGTAACTAAAAAGCTCATTGGGTTGAAAATGAAATGGAAATTTTCATAGAATTTTAGCTAAAACTGAGATAAGGTAAGGGAAAACGATCTGTTATACGATAGTGAAGATTGACTTAAAAGGATTGGCTGTAAATAAAACCTAACTGCAAATTACATTTATGAATATTTAGAATATTAATATTAAATATTGGAATTTAAACTAAAGAAATCATGAAATGGAGAGAGAGGGGAGAGAGAGAGAGAGGGGGAGAGAGAGAGAGAGAGAGAGAGAGAGAGAAAGAGAGAAAACAAATGACAGTTTTACACTTTAAAATGGGAGTCATCAACTATTATAAAGTAGCATGCTTTTAATTCATTGTTTTATGTAGCATTTCATATATCAATGTAAATGCTAATATTCCGGTCTTACTACTATATTTAAAATGTTTCAAAATCAAAAGGAAAAATAGAAATACAAAATGCTGTAACATAGTTTTCCTGTTCTTCACAAAATTTTATTAACTTCATTTATAACATTATCTATTTGTTCAGCTTTATTAACACATTAATTTTCACTTTGAGCTTTATTTCATAATATATTAGGAGGAGAGGAAAACAAGCAAACAATTTCTTTATGCTTCACCTTTGGCATGTTTTTTGAGGGTTTCTTACTCCTTTCCATATATGGAATTTTTACAGAATGAAAATCAAACCATCAATTGTGTTATATATATATTTTAAATTTTATAATATATATTTAGAATTTTTCATTATTAAGTCTATGAAATTTGTAGGAAATTAGAATGGTAGGCAAACTGCATTATTGATTTTGTAGTTTGTTTGCCTACCTTCCATATCCTTCCACCAAAATCAACCTAAAAATTATTTCTTTCCTTCCCCCAACAAAACTGACTACCTAGGAACACCTACCTTCCCCACCAAAATAAATAGTAATGGATCTCACTCTACTGAACATTGACAACCTTGTCCCTCTTTCCACTAATATTGGTTTCAAATTTTGGAACAGAGCCAGTAATTTTGGGAGAAGAGTAAGCTGATTACATCAACCCCTCCCCACCAACTCATTAATCAACTGGTACTTAATTATCAACCCACAAAAAAAAAAAAAAATGAAAGGCAAAGTCAACCATGGCAGAATTTGAACTCAGAACATAAAGACAGACGAAATTTTGCTTAGCATTTCACCTGGCATGTTAATGATTCTACTATCTTGCTGCCTTCCTCTTTCCACTAATATTGACAGCTTAGGACCTCACTTGCATGGGGAAGACATGAGCTCCTCAAGGTGAGCAAAAGCAGCCTGCAAAAGACAGCAGAGTACAATTGACTCCTTAGTTTTCTCACTGAAATACTCAGTTGTGAATTCAACAAGTCAATGATGAAAAAGCTACTGGTGTTAAGCAGAGCATCCAGCTTTTAAAACCAGCCAAAAAAGATATATTCAAACACAAAGACTGGCTATTTTCTCTGCTGTGTGTGTGTGTGTGTGTGAGAGATAAGGAAGGACTGCAACAAGTGGTGAGAGCCTATAGTACTGATCCAACCCCTACAAGTATGGAAAAATAGCTGTATGATGATATATGTCATAGAGCCAGGAATAGCTCAGTGGTTAAGAAGTTTGCTTTGCAACCACAAGGCCTTGAGTTTGATTCCACTGCACGGCAGTTGTGTACATGTCTTTATCATGTCCTTGGGCCAACCCAGCCTTATGAGTTTAATTTGGTTTGTAGGAACCTGTCCATTGAATGGGCACTAACTATAATTCAAAAGTCCTATCTTATTATACACACAGTTTCGTTACAGGTACTCTCATTTATGGAATATTCAACCAATTCTCATGGTAACTTGATATGTAGGTTGTCCAGTTAAGCACACAACTGGATGTTCATATGCTGTAATTGAGTCCATCATGTGTGTGTGTGTGTGTGTGTGTGTGTGTGTGTCTCTATACATATATATTCATACACACACTCATATAATTATCACCATCATCATTTCCCACTATCTCTGTCCATGGCAGAATGTGCTCTAGCATGAGATATTTGCCTCCATATTATGAATCTCTGTTATTGGACATACCTCATGTTTATTCCATCAGCCATAACCTTCCATGCTGGCTTAGGGCATGTTGGAAGAGGGTATTAATTTTGGAGATTTCATTCTCCTACATCAATACTACTATTCTTGGTCAGAATAGACCTGGGAGTAATGGTAATTAAGAGGTTACTCCATGTACCCAGCAACTCCAGAGCTCCTGAACAGGGACCTCACCACTGGATGCAGTTTAATGTCATACCCAGGACATTTATATATATATAAATGTGTATATGTAAATCCAATTTCTACCTCAAAACATTATACATTTTGCAATAAAACCTCAAAACACATTTAGGTACCAAGTTAGTTCTTAAAAGTTATTTCCAAAATTGAAGAAACATAGATTTTCTGTTATTCATTGGAAATTATTAAAAGTATTTTAAATATTTGAGGAAACAAAGCATAAAGTTTAAACTTAGCTTCTGTAATATTTCTCAGATTTCACACTTAACGACCATTCTAGTGATGGATGGTTCAGCTGCTTTCTTTATACCTCATCATATAGTCTATATGGAAGAAGAAATGATTAGAATAAAATTCATAATTCATTACTAATGTTAATTTAACTTATGAAAACATTTCATTTGCCCCAGGAAATATTCACACCTCAGAATGATTGTTGTTTTTCTCAATTAAGTATGAAAGTTATTATTTTTAAAATTTTGACCATAACTACCACACTACCATTTTTATAGTTGAATTCTTTCAGTTTGTCAAAATCCTTCAAAATTAGTTTAAAACAGGACATAAAATACAAATTTTGCCTTTTTTAAAAGAAAAAAAAAAAAAAAAAAAAAAAAAAAGTTAGAGCAAGCCCATTAAACATAAGAAACTAAATAGTATTTCCCCAAACAAAAAGTTCAGAAGTATTTAATCTCCAAACAATTTTATTTCTGTGCCAACCTGTGAACACCTATGTACATTTATTTTGGAACATTCTAAAGTATCTCATGGGGGAACACAAAACCAGAGATGAGATTCATGGCTACATTATTCTCATCTCTACTACTATTGCCCCACACAAGGTAGGCTTTATAGGCCACTGGTATTGGATTGAACAAAAAGCTATACTGGATGTTGTATTTTGGAAAGTTTAGCACCATAATTAAGGATGAAGACCCTTCAACTCTATTGATGGTATTGGCTGAGACACACAACATGAAACTGAGGAACTACTGAAGCTAATGGGTGGGGGATGGGTGGGAGAGCAAAGGTTCTTGGCACAGTATTGTGTGACACATCTCGGTTATGACAGCTTGAAGACAACTTTTACTGAATGATTCTATATTTTGGCAAGTATGAAGTCTGTTTTGCTGATGAAGTCATAATAAGGCAAAACATATCCAGAATTGTCTCCCGTACCTGTTGAATTAATTAAAATAGTGGTTTTTGGCTATTTTTTAAAAACCTTATCATATATGTATAGTTTTTTAATGCATCTGACTTAACTATTTCTTTTTACACTTTACTTCAGAGGTGGGAACCTATAGCCTTAAGTTTGCATCTGGCCATTTGTAGGGTTAAAGGTAGTCTTCTTAAAGGAGTATCATCTTTGGAATACATTTTTGTTGATTTAATTTTAGTCTATTTTTACAACTAATTGGGCATTTTGGAAATACCTATTTGTATTTCTTTATCTACACTTGTAATTATTTGTTTAAAGTAAAGCATAGTTACATTTAAAGCAAAAATCTGAAGAAATTTTCAAATAAAGAAGGAAAAAAAATCAAGTTATGGTGGGGATCTTAACCTACAAGTCTGCCTTTTTAAAGTTTTTGTGAATAATTGTATATTATAAAGTTTAACAAAATAATTTCTATTTTTCTTTATTTTGAAATGTGGCCTTGTCAAATGGCAGTTAACTTCAGTTTGGCTTTCAACATGAAAAAAGATTCCCTGCCTTCACTTTAGTTGGCCCAAATAATAATGATGCTTTTAGGAGTTACCTCCCATTGATATTATTTTAAAGCAATTAAACTTGTGTATCTAGCTTGTACCCTTCTATTGTGTGTATGCAATCATTTTGATAAATATTAAAATTATATATATAGAAATTTCACTTCATATTTAAATATTCTAGAAGTAGACTGCAATAATCCTCATTCAAATATTTTAACAATGATAATTGTGGAAAAAATTATTATTATTTGAGATTGAATATCAACAGTAATTGAGCTACTTAAATATTATTATTATTCTTAGTGATGCAAATATTAATAACTATCAAAAAAATTAAGAAAATTTGTGAAATTTCTTCACTAAGCTCTTGGTTTATTTATTCTTATTAATAGCTACAAATAGGACCAAATTTTAAAAACATTATTTTATAATTTCAGTTTTAACCTAATTTTTAAACCATACATGTGTGTGTACATGCACACAATAGAAATTGTTTTTATTTCTGCTCTAGAGTCTTTGCATTACAACGCCAGTTGATTTGTCAAAAAGCCAGTGACTGTATAACTAGTCTAGATATTTTAAACCATAGCATTGCTTTAGATTAGATTTTCCTACAATTCTACTAGAATACCAAATACTATTGCATTAATGCGAAATAGTTGCTAGTTGAGTACTTGGATTTTTTTTTGTTTTTAGCAATAAATAAGACAACTACTTTGAACATAAGTTCAGCTTTTATCATTACTGATAAAAGAAATATATATATATTTTTTTATGAAAGCAAAAACTGATTTATTCATTTTCCATAATTGTAAGTAGGTAATAAAGAATCAATAATCCAAGCTACCTCTTAAAACAGCTGAAGGTATGACTAATTGAGTGAGATTAGCTTTGAAGTAAGGAAAGAAACTAATGTTATTTACAAATGTTGAGTTTTAATTTGAAGAACTATGGAACCAAAATTTTCTCATATCAAGTTTCTGAAATGTACTTCAATTGATGATGTCTGTGTTAACTTAAAATTTGGATCAGTACATGGTTCCTGTTTTGTATAAAAAAAAAAAAAAAAAAGATAAGAAAACATTTAAACATGTATAAGCATTAAAAAAATTTTTCTGCTTATTTAAAAACTCATTGAAGTTAAATATTTGATAAAATTTCATTTCACACTGTTCTGAAGGATTATCAAATATCAGCATTTGTAGTCTTGTCTCTCCATTAAAAAAACAAAAAACACAGCACTTTTCACTCAGTCTTCCTTATCAAGTGACATCAATAAACATGCCATCTGTATTTTTTACGCTTTCACCCAATAATATGTGGTGCCTTATTTTATGAGCTGCATTTGTAGCTCTACATAAAAAAGGAAATAAAGATAGTGTTTTAGATATAAAACAGAAAACATTGCTGAATAGTTAAAGTTCCTCTCTGATAATGAAAGACTAAGTTCAAATCATACCTGTGAATGATACTTTGACAAGTCAATGAAGAAGCCTTTTGGTGGGTGGCAGTGGGAGAAATAAGTCAATCTGTTAGAAATAGCAGCCAAATCTTACTCAAAGGATGTGGTATCTTAAGCAAAAGGACATACTAGATAATATAATCTTATATATACCCTTAGAGATGGGTCGTCTCCAGGTGGAATGGCTGCTCAATTTTGGCCAGACTAGGGTGAAGTAACAACAAGGTGTACAATTTATCTTTGATAAAATAGAAAAGTGAGAGATGCAGGAATGTATATTTGACTTGTATTTCATTAAAAGACAATCAGAAGTCACCATGTAAGCTAACTCTTTCATTAAATTAATGTTTTTTTGATTGTTGAAAGACAGTGAAATATAAAATTTATGTGTTCACAAATCCCTCCAAAAGGGAAATTAGATTTTGAGCAAAATCAGAATGATTTTAACCCCTTTTTGTTACCATATTTTTGTTGAAATACATTGCCTTTGCTTCAATTAGTTCTTAAATTAATAAAGAATTTAGTGAAATAATTTTGTCATTATTCAGTTGGTGTTTGGAACATAAATTAGCAATTTTGAGGGAAGGGTTTAATTTACTTCACTTTAAAACTGAAAATTTCTATCATAGTAACAAGAGGCAGGTCACATGCAGTTTGGTATCAAATGAATTGAAACAAAATGTATTAAGTTGAAAATATATTTTCTATTTGCTAACCAATTAATTCATTTGGAAAGAAAATATTCCTTTGAGTTCTAAAGACTAGCATAAATGTTTAGAAGTAAAACTGATATATCTAGTTTACAGTAGGTTTTCATAATGGTAATATAAGACAGTGAAAATCTTTGGTTAACTGTGAATAATTATACATTTAATTGATAAAAACTTGTTTGAATGTTACTGACATACCAGTAAATGAACTACACTAACCTTATTCATTTATTCTTTCGCTTGTTTCAATCACTGGACCTTGGAGGGTTCAGTCAATGAGATAAACTCCAATAGTTTAGTGTTTAGTGTGGTACTTATTCTGTTGGTGTCCTTTTGCCAAACCACTAGGTTGCAGGAACTTATACAAAACAACACCAATTGTCAAGTAGTGAAACAGCACAACACAAAGATGTCCATTCACACACTCTCTCTGTCACTTTTTTCTCTCTCACACACACTTATTCTCTCTCTCTCTCTCATACACATGGGCTTTCATGCAGTTCCTGTCCACCAAATTCACAAACATTGGCCAACCTGGGGCTAAAATGTTGTGTAGTGGGACTGAACCCAAAACCACATGATTACAAAGTGAACTTCTTATCAACACAGCAGTACCTGTGCCTGTAGACATACTAAAACCAAATTTCTCTTAACTTTCTCTAGTTTTTTTGTATGTTTGTTTTATCCTTATGTGAAAGACATTTTGATAAAAGAGGAGAAGCAGTGAAAAATATTGCAAAATATTGCAAATTCCAAACTCTCTTGATATTCTTAAGCCCTTCACTCCCCGTGGAGCAGAGGCCATTGGCAACTTTTCTCCACTGTTCTCAACTGTGATCTTTCTTTTCTGTTTCTTCCCAGTTGGCTCCTTGCATCTCCCTTTCAGATTTTGTTACACCACAACATATGTTTCCCTGAGGGGAAGGCTTTCCTCTTCCAGTTCTTGTTGGTTTTGAATTGTCATCAATGCTTTTGTAACTTTGCTTTTTGCTAGTTAGGGTTGTTGACCCCTATGCAAACCCGTCCTTACTCCTTGGAAAAGGTGGTCCATATTAGTCTGGCCTTTATCCTTTGACTTATCCAAAATAGGAAGCCCTGCCAAGAGCTTGCACTATGCCGACATAGCTCTCAGGATCATTCAAGCACACTAGCCACCATGGTACTGCAAGGACTGGACCTTGTGGTGGAAAATCCCTTGATACTGACTTTGAATTATATCTCAAGACAAGGCCACATTATTTGTTATGACTTGTCTAAAATTAGAACATACTTCCAAGCTGCAGTTGAGTGAGTAAAATCAGAAGAGCATCCACTATATGCTCCACCGAATGTTTTCTTTTTTCAGATTTAATATTTTAATGCATTCTTCCAATTTTTCTTATTTTAAACTGGAAACAACTTTCTTCCTCTCTCTCGTCCCATTGTATTATAATCAATCATTTAATCTCAGGTTAATTTAACTTGATGACTTTTCCACTGCTAGTCATATTTCTAAAAATTGCATTACTATTCTTCATTGATCATTTATTTAATTATATTCGTTTGTGTCTTGTAGAAATAAATTTATACATTGCTTAGACAGATAAATCAATTTGCACTAAATGCTACAAGTAATTTTGTAATAAATTTTATTATTCCATTTTCAAATATTACAGTATTATTGAGAAGCTTGGCAAAAAAATTTATAGTTTTAGTATTGTTTTATAGATGTAGGCATTATTATTATTATTGAAATGTTGAGAGGAAATTATAATAGATTAATAGTTATTAAAAATTTGCTTGCTGAAAGAATCTCTTGAGCTTAAAAGAATACTTAATTTCTCCTTTAATAGTACCTGCCTTTCCTTGTTTCTTTTCCGTTTCTTAAATGCCTTTAGTACGATATTAATTTGACCTATTTAAAGAAACTCGAAAATAAAAGTGAAAGCAACTCTAAAATATAATCTAGAATTATTCAAGTCAAAGAAAATATTGGAAAACAAAAATAAATTTTCTGAGAGAGAGAGAATTTGGTTTATTTTTTCTTTCATTTTTAATCAATTTTATAATTAGCATCAAAAAGAAAATTGATAAGAAATGCTATTCTTAAATGACAGTTATTTAAAATTACATACATTTAGTTACTGTCTGTTGATCTAGAGTGAACTACTTTCTGTTCTTTGCTATTGCCAACCAATATTATTATTAAAAATAAATGGACAAAATTATTATTATTATTGTTCAGTAGTTTTATTTTTATAACGTGCTTTCACTTCACTACCGAGCGCAGCTCTGTGCACCTTGGGTATGTGCTGTGGTTTGCTGTGGTGCTCTTATGTTTACTGTATTGAAAGTGTTTTGCATAGAATGTGTGCAGTACCCAGTAGTGCAATTTTCTGTATGTTATATATATTTGTAAGTCCTGGTGTTTTTGTTATGTATTTGTCTGAATATTTTTTTATTATAGCTAAGGCACCTACTATGATAGGAATTGTTTCTGTTTTTAGACTCCACATTCGAGTTATCTCTATTTCCAGGTCTTTGTATTTTGAAAGTTTTTCCATTTCTTTTTGAGAAACGTTGTCTATTATTATTATCATTATTATTATTATTATTATTATTATTATTATTATTATTATTATTATTATTATTATTATTAAGGTGGTGAGCTAGCAGAATCATTAGCATGCCAGGCGAAATACTTTGTGGCATTTTCTCTGTCCTTACGCTCTGATTTCAAATTCTGCCAAGGTCGACTTTGCCTTTCATCCTTTCAGAGTTGATAAATTAAGTACCAGTGAAACACAGGAGTCAATGTAATCAACTAGTCTCCTCCCAACAAATCTGAGGCCTTGTGCCTCCAGTGGAAAGGATTATTATTATTATCATTATTATTATTATTATTATTATTAGTATTATTATTATTATTATTATATGGTGGTGGAGTAACAGAATTGATAGAGTTGAAACAAAAAATGCCTTGCAGTATTTGTCCTGTCTCTTTAAGCTTTACCATTCATCCCTCCAGGGTTGATAAAATAAAATACCATTCTAATACTGGAGGATTTGATCCATTTAGCTGACCACTCAAGATTTCTGGCCTTGTGCCTAAATTAGAAACAATTATTATTAAATATCATATTATTGTTGTTGTTGGCAGTAAGATACTACCACTAAAAGAAACTCTGCCAGAATAACTTTATTCCTCGCTCCCACAATGCCCCTTTCACTCTATTCAGCCAGAATCCTTGAATTTGAATAAACCAAAGTAAGCAGTCAAGGGATTTGGGGTCATGAGGGTGATTGAGTGAGTCCAGTATCTTTTGGAAATTTTAGAAGAAAAATGTTTTAAGTAGATTACTTTCACCACCATTGTTCCAGTTGTTTACACACTCAGAAATTGAAACATCTATTCCAATGTCCATCATGTTTAGCTTAAGGAATTTATAAAAAGGTGGATGACTGTGGCAAATATGGTTAGGATGAGTGGCCCTACCCTAAGCTTGCAACTGTAAATCGGAGAGCACCAGTTGGTGAGGGGTTTGTGCCATTGATGGTCAGGGCAATCCTAGATCTGTGGGGTTCTTTGGTTGGCCACAGCTGAATGTTTTGCTGTATCAGAAGAACTTGATCATTCAATGTTCTCATACTTTTATCAAATTTCGCTATCTTTTCCTTTCCTTTCCCCTCATCTTTTATGTGAACCCACCACACACATTGTTGACTGTCCGGATGATTTCCTCATCTGTGGCCCATTTGGCAAATAAAAGAAATCATTATTGTTATTATTACTATTTGGTTCTTTTGAAAATCATTCAAATTCAAAATGGCTATTATTAAATCTATGTTTATATAATTTTACATAATTAGAAAAAAAAAGGAGGATGTTGTAGAAATATGGGAAAAATAAATACATGATACAAGAAAATTATCCTTCAAATTTTAGAAAAGACCATTTACAGCTAAAAATGAGAGATGGTATGAGGAGAGGTAGTGGGAGGAAGGGTTGGCAGTATAGTGTGAGTTAGCCACCGGTTCATTTCCTGGTTACATAGATATATGTAACTTAGGCTTGGTAACATATATATGCATACATGTGTGAACGTGAGTGTGTGTGTCTGTGTGTGTGTGTCTGTGTGTGTGTGTATTTACATGTTATATATACCTCTATTATATCGAAATTATATATATAATCTTTATATGTATAGATATATATATAAAATAGATGTAAATGTTATATATATATATATATATATATATATATATATATACATATACACACACACACATACATTGTATATATTTGTATGCACATTCATACATGC
>NC_069006.1:6742839-6745393 GCF_001194135.2 Octopus bimaculoides | reverse complement strand
ATGTATGTATGTACACCCCCTATATATATATATATATATATGTATATATATATATATGCATATACATGTGTGTATGTACGCTACCCTATATATATATATATATATTGCAGTTCCTTCTAAAAAGTGTATAGTTTTATTTCTTTTTTCTAATTTTCTCGTGTGAGCAGATCATTTATCTGTTGTAGCTTTGATCTTATCCACATTTGTTATTGATATTTTTATAACAGCTAATTGTAAAATGTAGATCATACATTACAGCTACTTGCACCCCACCCACACCATCCCCCACTGGTATCACACTTTACTGATAAATCATTCATATTCTATAGGTCTTTTTTTTTTTTTGTGAATACTAAATGAGATTATTGAAGAACTTTAGAAGGAAAATGAGCCAACACTAACTGGAACAAGCTTGATGTATTTTGTAGATGTTTAATTTCTTACTGTCATAAAACAGAGAAAACACTTCTTGCAATTGTTGTAAACATATAGAGAATAGAGGTATTCTAATACCAGTAATTAGTTCTTGGAAAGGTCTTGTTGTTGGTTAACACTTAGTCAGTGCTGATCAAGTAGACCTATGATCAAAAACATTCCAGCCATGAACATCCTGTTCATGACTGGAATGCCTTTTATGTCGATCATAGGTTTATATTTAAGAGTATTTTGAGACTGAATTAATGTGTCTTCCATTTTTTTTAAAGATGCCAGGGTGTGATTTGAGGAAGATTTGTCTATTAATTTTAGTAGATTGATATGGATGTCCAAGTAGGAATTGGTTTTATTCGGTTTGTTAAGTGATCTGGTTCTTTGGGTGGCTAGTATGATTGTAACTTGGCAATCTAGTTACTAGCCCTTTAACTACAAAATTAAATTTCGTGGTTATTCCAGTGATGATGTTAAATATCTACCAAGAAATAGAATTGGCATTTTCTGTGAGTCATGATGCCTCAATAAACTCGACACATCTTAACAAAGACTAGTTCCAAAAATGACATTCCTCAATAAAAGATTGAGTGGTTTACAGAAAACTGCTTTCTGCAGTTAAGTGTAATGAAATTTGGAGTGGATGTATCTGATTTCTACAGTAATATGGTTAATATAAATTTTACTACAGTTAGTGGCCCCTCAGAGAGGTTCATATATTTTAGCTGGTTAAGTTATTGGACAGATATCTGGAGTCCAGGAAGAATTTCCTGTTCTACTTTTAATTTGTAGCTCAGTAAAATATTGTTTCAATAACTAATGTAAATCATTTTGCTAAAAACAAATGAGAAAATGTTTAGGTTAATATCCCTACTTGTGGGCCAAACATACCACTTAAACAACTGAATTAGATGTATTCTGACAAAATGTTTCAATATAACACATGTTGATAGAGCTCTTTCACTTTCCATGATCATTATTCTATCAACTTTGAGTGCCTCTGGGTTCGGTTATATTTCCTGTATATTTCCTTTTCTTTTTATACATTGGTAGTCAGCTCACTGTAATATTTGGTCACATTCATGTTCCTATGACAGTAGCACCTTACATAAATTTCTTTCTCTCTCTCTCTATCTCTTCCTCTCTCTCTCTATCTCTTCCTCTCTCTCTCTCTCTCTCTCTCTCTTTCTCTCTCTCTCTCTCTTTCTCTCTTTCTCTCTCTCTTTCTCTTTCTCTCTCTCTCTCTCTCTAATTTATCCACTTGCATCTGCAATATCTTTTATCAAGACTTTGAAGTTCTCCTTAAATGATGCCAATCAAAATAACCTGATCGCACATACATGACATGCTGCAAAGAAACAACACTCCATCACTTCCAGTCTTGTGAGCCACACAACTCACAGTCACAACAAGCAATGGCAACTCACAAACATTCAGTATTCTTGACACAATCATACTAACAAAAGTTTTTCTTCTTCAGAGTAAAAAAAATGCTAACACTTTCTTCTTTCCTTTTTACAAAACACAGATATGCCCTTGGTTAAGATATTAGCAATATTTCAGAAACAGTACATCACACACATGTGCACTGACCTCACTTACTTTACTTGATATCATTATGATTAAATGATTATCTTTTATCTCTGACTTGTTTCAGTCATTAGAATGTGGCCATGCTGGGGCACTGCCTTCAAGAAGTTTTAGTCAAACGAATCAATCCCAGTACTTATTTTCTTTTTTAAACTAGATACTTATTCTATTGGTCTTTTTTGCCAAACCCCTAAGTTATAGGGACATAAACACACCAACACTGGTTGTCAAACAGTGGTGGGAGACAGAAACTGACACAAAGACACACACACACACACATGATGGGCTTCTTCCAGTTTCTACCTAACAGATCCACTCACATGGTTTTGCTCGATCCAGGGCTATAGTAGAAGACACATGCCCCAAGTGCCATGCAGTGGGACTGAACCCAGAGTCATGTGGTTGGGAAGTAAGCTTCTTACCACACAGCCACCGTCAAGGTGCCTGACTCATGTTGCCTTAGTCCACCTGTTTATTCTCAGTCATTGACCAGCTCTCTCCTTGATGATTTTTTAAAACTATCTTTTTATCAATTGCA
>NC_069006.1:6732100-6742829 GCF_001194135.2 Octopus bimaculoides | reverse complement strand
TTTCACACTAAACATTTTGCCAAGCACTACTAAGACATTTCAAATTTTTTGGCATATTACAATATTTTTCCTTACCCACCATTTTTTTTTTCTTTAAATATCGATAAAAGTGAAATTCATAAGGCTGCAGAAGAAAAAAAAATAACTTTACTTTATTTGAACTTAAATTTACTTTGCAGTTGAATGATTGTGTTACAACAAAGGCTTTGTGATTTTTTTTTAAAATTTGCAGAACTATCCCTATCATTCTAGCATGGAGATTACAATTTTTAAAAATTAATAATAAATAAAGTAATTCTTTCAAGTTATATGTTTGCAAAAGTTTGAATTTTTGTTCAGTAGGCTGAAAATTTAAAAATAGAAACATTTGATTTTAGGTTTTCTCTAAAAAGAAAAATGAAGCAATTTGTTGCTTCATTTTTTTAGATTACCATTTTTTTTTCCATTCTTCAATTCAAATACTTTGTTAAAACATATTATTCTGACAAAGTAATTCATCCTTGAAAACCTCTCCAACACGTAACAGAGTTGAGTTGTACAAGGTTTGTTTGGTTACCGATGAGTTCAAATCAGAGTACCCCATGGGGAAGGGGGTCTATAGGGACTATACTATTGCAGAAAGGATAAGTTTTGTTGTAGTTCTTGAGCATCAGATCGGCCCTTATTCCTTACCACTCCAAGCAATGCAACTAGGACCATATTCTTCAACGTGCTCTCCATTTTAAGGTGGCAGGGTGTGATTCATTGAAGATTTAGCTGTCATTTCTAGTAAGTTGAGTGACTGTTTATAGAGGGTGTCCCAATCTTTTCCCCTCCAAAGATCCCTTTATCTAAATGAATTTTTCCATGGTCCCCAAGCTTTTGAGAGTTTTACCTATTTCTTAATCTCATCTTACTACCTATGAAATTCTTTTCCCAGTTTCATCTCTTAATTTTATACTGCAATCTTAAAAAATTTTGGACACAGCTCACAAACCTTCAGTAGTTCTTTTGTTAATCCACAAGGGTTCTCAGTCCCTAGATTATGAATCACTAAGATAAAGGTAACCCTTTGAGATATTTGTTATTTTGCAAGGTGTAGGCATGACTCTGATTAAGAAGTTTGCTTCTCTTGTTCTTACACAATATACCTACTGGAAAGATACAGTCAAAACTATTGAGCTTGTATGAAAATGCCAAAAATTGCCAAAGTGTCTGGAAGAATCTCCAGGCCTCACAGTGCCGGCCATAAAACATCATTCCAGATGCTTGCACTGCATCATGACACAATGTTGATACCTCCGCCAGTTGCCCTCATTGGTTTCCTGTCACCAACTTTGAGGTTGTGGAGTTAAAGGTTATTTATTTCTTCGCTGTTTCATTTGAATAAATAAAAGCATGTCATTAAATGTACGTATACACACATATTTAATGTGTATATGCACACATTATTAAATGGCTATTGACTTACCTGAATTTACGTTTCTCTTGTTTTTCATCCTGCTGGGTATCCACAGTCACCCTCATCAAACAAGCTTGATAATAGTTATCAGTTTAGTCACTGATGACCCAACCATGCAACAAATAGTACTGGGTTACATGCTACCAGTACAAATAGTCTGACATGATATATTTATATATGTATATATTTTCTTGGAAGATTACAAACAGTTGACACTGATGGAAATACTAACCCACCCATGTCCGCCCATGTGTATGTATGTATGTGTGTGAGAGAGAGACTAGGGTAAATATTACTTTGCTTGACAACAGGAAGGGCATGTGACTGTACAAAATCTGCTTTGACAAATTTTGTCTGACTCATGTAGCAAGGCAAAGAGAAAGTTAAAATGATGTTGATTTTTTTTGTTAGTCATTTTAAAACTAACCAACCCCCGATATAGGCATGAGGAAATGAAAAAAATTGAAAGAAAAAAATCACTTATTTTAAAAATTGATAGAAGTGTTTTGAATTAGCATACAGTTGAGCCCTTGCCAACATCGAAAGACAGATGTAAATATATTCAATTAACTTCAGAAGCTGCTTTTATAAGATTGCATTAATTATTCATTGTTTTCTCTGTTACTGGTTAAGTTTTGTTTTAACTAAAGAAAACATATTTTTATCTACTCATTCATTATTTATGTTCATTCTTACATGCTGCTCTAAGTTTGATAGGTCTGCAAATTCAGACATTTGTATGAATTATTAGTTTGACTACTGGATGGATTTGTTCTTGAGTAAGAGCTTTAATTATTTTAAAGTTGGCTAAAGTAAAACTAGATACTGATACTTCTTCTGAACTAAACAACAGCTTTCAAATGACCATTCATATATTTGCTTCTTATAAATATACAGTGAAAGCATGTGGCTTTGTAGTTTGGGTATTTAGCTCATGATCAATAAAATTGTGTGTTTGATGCTCGGCAGTGCATTGTGTCGTTGAGCAAGACACTTTGTTTCATCTTGCTCCAGTTCGTCCAGTTGACAAAAATGGATTGTACCTGTATTTTAAAGGGTCAGCCTTGTCATATTCTGTATCATGCTGTATCTCCCCAAGAACTACATTAAGGGTACACGTGTCTATGGAGTGCTTAGCCTCCTGCGTGTTAATTTCATGAGTAGGCTGTTCTGTTTATCAGATCAGCTGGAACCCTCAATGTAACCAACTGAGTGCCTGTATAAATATATATACACATGTGCTGGTGGCATGTAAAAAGCACCTGCTACACTCTGAGTGGTTGGCATTAGAAAGGGCATCCAGCTGTAGAAACCTTGCCAGATCAGATTGGAGACTGGTGCAGCCTCTTGGCTTGTCAGTCCCCAGACAAACCACCCAGCCCACGCCAGCATGGAAAGCAGACGTTAAACCATGATGTTGATGATGATCAAGGCCCAGTAACATAGCTAGGGAGCAGGGGCTTAGGGGCAGTCCCCTTGGGTGATACTTTCATTGGAGTAGTACTTGAGTCTGCTGTATAAGCCTGTGTAGGGAGTGCAAATACAAGGGCTGCTCCAGGCAGCACACACTCTAGCTATGCCACTGGCAAGGCAACCTCAACATGAGTACTGAACCTGTTGAGAATAGTAGCCAGATTTCCCTCACATCACACTGTACTCTTTTAAATAAGACAACGACACATTAGATGATGCAGTCCTGCTCCACTCAACTTCCTTAAAAGATATTTACAGCTGTAACACCTTTGATCTTATCTCTGCTCAATGAGGATTGAAATGGGGTTAAACAGCAGTAACAAATATGGAGTTAGATCTAATAGATTCTTATTGATTTTATTTTGTTTGTATAGAAATTGTTGTGAAAGGTGGAACTGTATAGAAAACTCTGATATTCTAGCCATTCTAAAGAACTCTGTAGACTGATATAAAAAGTACTGTACACACTTAATTCACTGGTTACCCTTCTCAAAGTGTTGTGTAGTGAAACTGAACCTGAAATCATGTGGTTGTAAAGCAAGCTTCTTAACCACACAGCCATGCCTGTGCCTACCTTTCTTTTGGGTCATTGTAGCAAATTACCATTTAGTAATTTATTGGTGTTTTACAGAGGCATAAGGTCTGAAAGTTTGGGGAGGGGACAGTCAGTTATATTGATCCCAATGTTTGACTGGTACTTTATTTTATTGATCCTAGAGGGATGCAAAGTAAAGTTAGCCTTGGCAGATTTTGAATATATAATGTAAAAAGTCATAATTGACTTTGTAATATAATGATAATTTTTTTCCCCAAAACAGTAACTGTGCTCAAACACGTACCTGTCAGTCAGTCCTCATAAATCTTAATTATTTGTCTTAATGAACTGTTCATGAAAGTGAACTGAAAATGAGCAAACAAACTATTATTGACAATGTCATCTATCTGCCTGGTACAACTATAAGTAACGTATACCAGTTATTCTACTGCAATGTCTGTGATCAGAGCCATAGTCTCTGGAGTTTACATGGCTTGATTTCTGGAAAGCAGTCTCCTATGTTTCTTACAATAAAAAGACATGTAATGTTAAGATGTATATCAACATACATCACCATTGTTTTATGCTTACTTTGTATGTTGGCATATGTTAGATGAGTTGTCATTGCTCTCCTAGACAAATCATAGGACCACATCTTGTTCATTAGTTTAATTTTAAAAAAGAAATTTGGGGCTTGGTTTTTGCAGTTGGATGCTCTTCAAAACACCAACCAGTTTAACCATTTAACATTTAGCTTTCTCTGTCAAATTTGTTGCTTATTTATTCATATTGCTTTGAATACATCTTGACTTAGCTTATAGCTTTGAGATTTCAATGATATGATTGTTTATTTTTACAATGACATTGTAGTGTAGGTATGAGAAGCCTGATCTGGTCAGTTTGGACATAAAACAGGCAGAATATTTTGGCCAGATATGGCCGGTTTGAATACTAAAGAGTTAAAGAGAGTACTTGGTATATTTTATTGTGGCTCCAGCACTAGAAAGTTTGTCTCATCTTTTACAAGATTTAATGGTTGTCTTGACCCCACAATTAAAAGAATGTCTTGGTTGCATGTGTTTTGAGTGAGTCAATTTATTAACATGTAACATTTCTATTTGATTTTTTGTAAGTTAAATTTCTGACAAGAATAATGTTTACTTCTGTTTCTTCTAAATTTTTTAATAAGATTTCAATGAGTATAGCTTTTTCATAGTTTTTCAGCACCCCGGTGTCATGCAAATGGCACCTGTGCTAGTGGCATGTAAAAGCATCCATTACACTCTCGGAGTGGTTGGTGTTAGGAAGGGCATCCAGCCGCAGAAAACCATGCCAAATCAGACTGGAGTCTGGTGCAGTCTTCCAGTGTGCCAGCCCAGTCAAACCGTCCAACCCATGCCAGCATGGACAGCAGACATTAAATGATGATGATGATGATTTCTAAAATATTTTCCTTTTCTCATGGTTATTTCTACCTTCCGGCATAGCTGTTCCGCACCTAATGAACAAACTAAAACAGTTTCCTATAGATCATTATTTTTAGAATCTGCAAGCTAAGATGATTTATACAGCTGCATCTCTTGATTTTCCAGTTGTCACCATTTTAATCATCATCATTGTTTTGTGTGTGTGTGTGTGTGTGTGTGTGTGTGTGTGTGTGTTAATACCTCCTTGTCTTAATATCATGTGATAGTCATAAGTAAACATCATTGTCACACAAGCAGTGTTTTTCAGTTCCAGTCTTGTATGAAAACATGTCTGGTAATGGAATGAGGTTACCTTACTTGGAAACAAGTGAGGGTTGGTGACAGGAAGGGCACCTGGCCAAATGATGTCTGAGCCATGTGAGCATGGAAAAGTAAAAGTTAAAACAATGATGATGATGCTAATCTGTGCTAGTATGATCCTCTCTTAATCCTTGCTACAATAACCTCATGAAGGTTATATTCGAAATATATATAACTGTTATTCTTGAACT
The DNA here is from genome assembly GCF_001194135.2 of Octopus bimaculoides. NCBI lineage: Eukaryota > Metazoa > Mollusca > Cephalopoda > Octopoda > Octopodidae > Octopus > Octopus bimaculoides. Next base: position 6,737,402 of record NC_069006.1, on the reverse strand, counting down.
CTGTCTTTTTGAAAGAATATTTCTGTGCTTAGAATAATTCTGCTTTATTTATTTGTAGCCATTCAGATGAAACCAAAAATATCAATTATTTGTTTATTCTTTCTTAAAGGTTCTTCTTAGGCTATAAATGCATGTTTTCTTTTTTAAACTGCTTGAAAAGAAAAGAAAAAAAGACATATAAAAAGGAAATATTTCAAAATCCTGTGTATTTCCCCTATGATGTCCCATTTTAAAATGTTTTAATTCTGCATAATTATTCATTGCTTAGATGAAAAGATATTACAAGCAAGACATAGTTTGTTACTGGTTTCAAATTTTGGCTCCAGGACAGCAATTTCAGGAGAGTGGGGTGAGTCAATTACATTGACCCTAGTGTTCAACTGGTACTTATTTCATCAACTCTGAATAGATGAAAGACAAAGTGGACCATGGCAGGATATCAATGTAAACAAGGATGAAATGCTGTTAAACATTCTGCCCACTGTGCTCATGATTCTGCCATCTCACCACCTTAATTTTTATTGGTTTCAAATTTTGGCACATCATTTCTGTCACCGTCTCTTGTCACACAACATATTGTCATACAATGGTGGGAATATGTTACTACTCCCCCTTGTATTGCAACAATATTGGATATTGTGTTGTTGCCAGTATCTTCAGATTCATCGATCTTTGCTTCTCTGATTACAACTGGACAAAGAGGTCGAAATTTTAGGGTTAATTTTGGTGCCTCAATGGTCTTGTGTTTGTCTTGTAAAACATTTGTCTTTAAATAGTGTTTCAAGAACAATTCTAGTTTTCCAAAAATAATAAAATCTTGATTGTAATTGTTTTTCTTAATGTCTTTCATCAAAATATCTATTCTCTGCGTATAATCTTGTAGGAAATCCTTTTTATCCAGTCCTATGTGTTTTTTAAAAAAGTACATATTTTTTCCTGAAAGTTTATCAACATATTAATTTTGTCTTCATATGCATTGCATCTCGTATAATATATGTGCTTATCGAAAACATCTCGTCTTCCAGTTATTTCCCTCAGGGGAGCGGTAAGTTGATTACACCGACTCCAAAACTCAACTGGTACCTATTTCATTGACCTTGAAAGGATGGAAAGCAATGTCAACTTTGGTGGAATTTGAACTCTGAACATAAAGAAGGACAAAATGTTGCTAAGCATTCTTCCTGGCATGCTAACAGTTCTGCCAGTTTGCCACCTTCAATGTGGAAGTAAAAGTGAGATGTCTTTGACTACAACATGAAATGTGCCTTATCTGGTGGTACCACAGGATTACTACAAGAGCTGTGTAGGGTCACCGTAAAAATTACGTAGTCATATCTCCAGGTTTTAAACGTCACTGTTGCTGTGCTTCATAAATGTGAGTGAAATTGGATCATAATTAATTGTTAGAATGATATTTGTTGAATCACATATTAAAAGTTGCCAGACCTGCTAATTAATATATCGCTAATTGGCAAAAACTCAAAGCTACAAACTTTACAATATAAAACCAAAGTTTAACATGTCTAACTGAAATGGTCACATTGCTACAAGCTGTTGGTAAATCTTTGCCATAAACTAACACTGAACTTAATCATTCTATACAAAAATGAAATAGGTTGACTTGAAGTCTGTGATATAACGAACAATTCAATTAAGAATGAATTGCTTAGAATTGAAATGGTTATAGGTTATAGCATTGATTGGATTAGAAGAGAGTAGTTATGAAAATTTTCCATTTCTAATTACAACATCTCCATGAAATCTTCGTCAGTTGTAGATGAATACAACAGACAGATCTAAGTTAGATTAGTCAGTGTTGTTAGTGAATTTAATGGAGTTACATTCTACTCTTCTATAGCTTACTAACTCTCTTAAAACATTTTATATCTAACTTTGCATAAAGGCATCATAGCTGAATTAGTAGTTGTCTTTGTGAATGTTAACTCTTGCTTAGCAATGATTTCTTCAAAGCAGCAAATTAAAGGCATCTTCTCTTTTATACGGCAATAATGTTAGACTCAGTTAATGTTTCAGCAAAGATGTTCTCTACTTTGGCTTGTAAAGAAAGAAATGTTTGAATCTGTTTTAGTGACTGATAGTCAAGGTTCACTATTTGTTTTCTACTTGTGGAATACATCGTTGTTATCTATCAATAAGATTCTAGCAATATTTCATGCAATCTTCTATTCAACAACTTAATTCCTCACTAAATGTCAGCTTACAGTCATGAAAACTTCAAATCATTGATCCTGTTACATGTATTGCTCTCTCTCTTTCTCTCTCTCTCTCTCTCTCTCTCTCTCTCTCTCCCTCCCTCTCCCTCTCTCCCTCTCCACTGCTTCCTCCCTGCTTCCTCTTCTCTTTACCATTTTATCACCTCTTCGTATTTCAATTTGAATTTCTTTTAACTTTCAACATTTCTTGTAGCAAGTACCAAAAAGTACAGACAAATAGTGTGACCTGGTTTCAATTCCTGTCAGGACAAATTCATTTTATTTGCACAACTAACTCCTTTGGAGAAAACACGAGCACTAACACTTCCAATATCATCTACTTTAAAAATCTCAGACTTTTTTTTTTATCTAAAACTCACAATTCTTTTCCTTTTCTCTATTTCTTTCCTTTCCATTCAAATTAACTTTCTCGTCACATATCTTTCTTTGGTGATGTTTTAACCCTTTAAATATATCTCTGCTTCATGTTGAATATTGAAAATGTGAGAGTGTTAGCATGAAAATCTGGTGTTATTCTTCTCATCAATTAAATTTCTAGTCATGCTGCTTTAGAGAATTGGTCCATTTAAAGAAGCATACTTGAAGAAGAATCTCATGCAAATTTGCAAAAGTAACTCAATGTGAGGAAAGAATATAAAATAGTTTAAAAACAACAAATGTCTTTTTCTGTTTAACGTTTCTGTTCCTCTACCTGCAACTGTCCACCATCATCACATCAGCCTCATTAACACTGTTTTAACATCAATGTTCCCTTGCCAGTATGGTTTGAAGAGGCCTTTAATGTGCACCCTCTCTCTCAATCCGTCTTCATGGTGGGTCATCTCATCTTTTAGGTTTAATATTTTCAGACCAAATTTAATTTCTTTTCACCAATATTTTCTATGCTCTACATTTATTCCAGGTAAAAAGCAATTTCATCAAATGTAACTGGCTTTCAGCTTCCATAAATCATTCATTTATATTTCACAATTGTGTCTCCTGAGCACACCAGCCAATGTCTTTTATTACCCACTCACTTCTATACACTGTCAGTTTCTACACTCATACCTCAAAAAAAAAAGCTTCAGCTTCAAAGTTTTTGTTGCTTCTCAAAAGCAATCACCATGTTGGTATTTGGTCTTTTATCTCTTGTTTCAGTCATTGGACTGTGGCCATACTGGGGCACTATCTTGAGGGGGGTTTAATTGAGCAAATTGACCCCAGTATTTATGTTTTTAAGTTTGGTTCTTATCCTATTGGTTCTCTTTTGCTGAACTGTTAAGTCACAGGGATGTAAACAAACCAGCACTGGTTGTCAAGCAGTGGTGGTGGTGGTGATGGGGTTACAGAAAGAGATGCACTCACACACATGATGGATTTCCACACAGGTTCCATCAACCAAATTCACTAACAAAACATTGGTCAGCTTAAAGCTATAGTAGAAGACATGTACTCAAAGTGCTGCAAAGTGGAATGGAACCCTAAACCACTGAGTAAGCTTCTTGGCCACACAGTCATGCCACCACCTAATGTGAAAATGTTTTAAACATCTGAAATATATCAGGGTGTAGAGTTTTGACAAAAATGTAAGGATCTTGGCCCAAATACTTGCCATATTAAGTTATGGCCTTTCACAATTACAGGTTAGACTTCATTGAGGTCAATTATGCATTTCCTGCACCCATCCAAAGTTTAAATAAATAAAGAAGATCTGGTCAAGTAATGGGTGGACTTAATATTTCTATAAACCACCCTGGATGTCAATGGAATTATGATAGAAGACATCTATTATGCCAACCATATTGCCTTGAGATCCTCACAACCCACACCTTACTCCCTGCATTTTTGATTTATTGTGATCACCTGCTCATCTACTTCAAACACAACAAGGCTGGCTACTAGGAACCTAAACAACTTAGCCCTTTCTATATACATATAACAAGCAGGCAGAGAGACAGACAAATGTCTCATTCCACACTCTCTCTCTCTCGCTCTCTCTCTCTCTCTCTTTCACACACACACGCACACATACACACACAGAGAAATAAAGTGACAGTATGGGGGGAAGATAAGAATAGATGACAGTGATAGTGGGAGATATTGTGTGATAGTGTGGGGGAAGTGAAAGAGAAAGTGAAAGAAAGACTGAAAGATATGTCTATATATCTTTATGTATCACCATAAACCCTTCTCCCCCCCCCCCACACACATATCTCCATCTATCCATTTTCTCTGCCCACTATTTCTATGAGGGTCATTTGGGTAGAGTCCTCAGGCACCTCCTCCATAGGGTTCTATCAGAAGCAATCATCACTTCGTGGCTGGATTCCCAAGCACCACCAACTGAGACTATGGGTATTATTATCCAACCAACTCTTCGGTCTACATCTAGGTCTCTTGCCGGTTATCTTAGCTTGAAGAATTTATCTTGTGATTTTTTCCTGAGGTATTCTAATCACATGACCAGAGTACCAGAGCTGTGGTCTCTCAATGCAGAGAAGTAGCAGCTTGATCTGGAGAGACTCCCTGATCTCTGAACTACACTCCTGGTTGAGTAACATTACTCTATAGATATGGAGATATGCCTTTGAAATGGCAAAATATATGCATGAAAGGTAACTCTTGTATTGTTATTGAAGTGGTTTCATGTTTTGAACTGAATCTGCATCTCAGGTCATTGAATAATATTGTTTCTTTATTGCACATAATTATTTCCAGTTAACTTTCTAATGCTGCCTCTATTACATATATTAACACTAAACTTAGCTATTGTTTTCATGCAGATGATATCCTATTAGTTATTTATTCTTTAAACAATTCCAGTTTTCTATAGCAACCAATGTACACTCTTTGTAGAATTATTTAGTGATTCTTCTGTCATCATTTCAGCATATACAGATTTACTGACAAGGTCATAATAACACAGAAACATGTATAATTACAATAATATTAGCCATTGACTAATATTGTTTTACTTACCCCATTATATAGTTATTTCTAATTAACTTTTTAATGCTCATTGCATCACACACACACACACACACACACACACACACACACACACACACACACACACACACACACACACA
>NC_069006.1:6723553-6731723 GCF_001194135.2 Octopus bimaculoides | reverse complement strand
ATATATATATATATATATATATATATATATATATATATATACATATGTATGTATGTATGTATGTATATCACTTGAACTAAAAAGTATCCAGTACCCTGTGTAAAGTAGTTGGCATTAGGGAGGGCATTCAGCTGAAGAAACCATAGCAGAACAGATGCTGGAGCTCGGTGCAGTCCTCTTACTCACCAGCTCCTATCAAACCATCCAATCCATGCTAGCATGGAAAATGAACTTGTGCATCACCTGGTTTGGTGATGCTGTTGGGAAAACCATGAACATCACAGCTTACCATTTTCTCTTCAAGCTTTGTTGTCTACATAATAAATAATGATTGCCGATAGTATACATCTGAGTGCTCAATGTATTGATTCATGTATTCCTGGCTACAAATCTTTATCTCAGTCTATTTGTTTTTACGTGAACTCAAAACTAATTTTAGCTATAAAGCATAGCAGCAAATGCAATCATACCTGCACACCAATATACACGTTTGCACACTCGTACACACATTTGCATACTACACACACGGATGCATGCCTGCATATATGTAGACATACTTGTTCATTCATACAAGCATATTTGCCTATTCATACATAAATATCTGCACATTCATACACACACATACCCACAAATTTACACACACATACACACATGCTTACTCATTCATATACATACACCTGCACACTCATACACACACTTATGTGGTTTCAACCATGCCAACATCTGTCTTTCATGTTGTGTACTGTATTTAAAGTAAAAAGTTTTTACCATTACTTTTATCCAGAAATCAGATTCTTTTGTTCAATTATTCATTGTGTGTGTAGCTGTATACACAAGTATTTGTGTGTATGCTCTTCGTGAAATTAATGGAATTGTCTCTTTCATTTTGCGTTGAATATTATAGTCTTGTGTTCTATATCTAAATAGTATAAAGAAAATTATGTCAGTATGCTGCACAAATCTGATGTGGTTCTTCTTTTTATTGTAGACTCAAATAGTAAAAACAAAATATGAACATAGAACATTTTTCTGTTGTAAGATTAAATTTTTACAAAGATAAACTAGTAAAGTTAGGATATTTTATTTCCGGTACCCTATTTCTAGAAGATACCATTGAAATTTTAATTCTGTCACTGCTAGATATCATTAGACTGCTGAAATAGATATGTGCACAGGTGAAATTTTATTTCTAATAAACATGCTATCTTGGCTGGAGGTAAATTGAAATGCCATGTGTTATATATATTCAGACCGGAGCACAAGCAGCTGCGTCTAGTGTGCTGGTATAATACAGTAACAAATCTTTAATTAGTCTGTCTCTGTCTAACACAGATTACAGTCATTTCAGATCCTTTGAGATTAGATTGCTAATGGCAGTCTATTTTCTAATTTCAGGCAACCAATTGTTGTCTAATCTCAGATGATCTAACTTAATTTAAAATGGAGCTTAACAGGTCCCTTCTTTGTTTTAGTGAGTTTTCATTCATGCAATCATATTCCACACAAATGTTTCATGACTTTATATTAATATGAATATAAGAAGTATTCCCTTAGTAATAAAAATAAATTATTTTGTCCTTTTTACTTTTGGTTTCAGTCACTGGGTTGCTGCCATGCTGGAGCATTGCATTCAAAGGTTTAACACGATTATATTTTCTTAGATAATTACTTCATCAAACATGGCAGAGTTAGCCTATGCATAAAAGGATGTAACTGGGGTAGAACCAAATACCACAAGGTAGTCTTAATCCAATGCACTGATTTTTGTTCAGTCTTCTCTTACTGGTTTATTTTTGTGCTCACACACACACATATACATACCTTACAAAATAATAAATAACCTTTTCTACTATAGATACAAGGTCTGAAATTTTTTGGTGGTAGGTCTAGTCAGTTACATTGACCCCAGTGTTCACTTAGCACTTATTTTATTGATCCTGAAAGGACGAAAGGGAAAGTTGAACTCAGAACATAAAACTGGAATAAATGCCACAAAGCATTTGTCCAGGGTGCTAACGATTCTGCCAGCTCACCACCTTACAAAATTATAAATAATGAATCTCACTTGTGGACATGTAAAGTTACCAGGCAGTTTCATGCAAGTTCTTTTTCCCAGTACTACAATCATCAGACCTGTTTGACCAGTGATATACAGCTGAAACTCCTTTGCACAAGAGGCACAACATTTCCTATTCAGTTAGGCAGGAAGGCAAAATGTAAAACAAACTGGTTAGCTTTAGGAAACCCAGACTATGAAGCTGTGGAAAAGATGAATTTATCAAAATCCCTTTAGGTGAAGACTTCCAGAGTCATTTCTCTTGCTATGACTGAGAAAAAATATATTAGAAAGTGTGAAAGTGTGGAGGAGAGGTAAACCATGTAAATGTATTACACACACACACGCACGCACGCACGCACGCACACACACACACACATATTATATATATATATATAGAGAGAGGCAAAGTGGCTGAGTTCCTTTTGAGTGTTGGGCCTCATGGTGGCAATGATCAAGACCCTTGGCATTATGTTGTGCTTGAGAAGACCCGTCAAACAGCAAAATCACAGTTGTGGCAGATTCTGCTGTCACACAAATTGGCAGCCATGCTGGTGGCATGTAACCACACACTTGGTGCCATGCAAATGGCACTCATGCCGGTGGCATGTAAAAGCACCCCATTACACTCTCAGAGTGATTGGTGTTAGGAAGGGCATCCAGCCATAGGAAACCATGCCAAATCAGACTGGAGTCAGGTGCAGCCTTCCAGTTTGCCAGCCCAGTCAAACCATCCAACCCATGCCAGCATGAACAACGGACGTTAAATGATGATACGTGTGTGTGTGTGTGTGTGTGTGTGTGTATATATATATATATATATATATATATATATATATGATGAATTTCTGCAGAACTTCTCTCTATCAAATTTCAGTTACTTCTTTGCCGCCATCTCTCTTTTCTACAATTGTGGTTGCTGTTTCTCTACTGCAAGACACCTGTTTCTGTCCCCCTGTCATAGTTTAACCCCCTCATTTAGCCACCCTCATGAAAACTACATCCACCTCTGATGAAGGATCTTGTCTTGGGACTTAATAAGGGACATCACTAGTGTTGGTGTCATGTAGAAAGCATCCGTGTACATTCTGGGAATTGGTCAGCATCAGGAAATGCATCTAGCTGTAGAAACCATACCAAAGCAGACATTGGAGCTTGACACAAACCTCGGGCTTCTAGACTCCTGTTAAGCCATTCAACTCATACCAGTATGGAAAATGGATGTTAAATGATGATGATGACGATGGTGATGGTGATGATGAGGATGAGGAGGAGGAGAAGGAGGAGGAGGAGGAGGGGGGCAGCAAAGAGGGATCAGACCTGCAAGCAAACTGTTGCAAAGCTAACTACTTAACCACACTGTCATATCTCTCCATCTATAAATATTGTGAAGATTGTAGAACTCTAATTATCATTTAAAATTGCAGGACATTATATTATTTTCTTTCTTGGAAACAGTGACTGAATGGATAAGGTTGACTGGTGACTCCAAAGATATTAGATCATACCTTATTGCATTTTGTCTTCAACTCATTTCTTGAAGACAATTGCTGATATCTCGACTTATTACATTTTCATAGTCTCTTCATAGACGATGTAATAATATTCTGAATATTTAATAAATTATTCCAAGTCTGTAACTGTTTCTATAACAGCATTTGTTAAAATGATAAAACTTGCAGTAGTTCTGAAACAAAAATTGTTCATGTTTCCCATATATCAAACATATCTCTTGAATACATTTGTTGTTAAACAAGACGCAGAGACTGCTATCAATCGCTTAGATCTTAACCAGCTAAGATATTTGAAAATTGTTCAGTAGTTTTGTTGTCTTTTTTTTATATAATGTACAAAGATTATAATATTGTAGTCATAGTTTAAACTTCACTATTGATTTATAAAGCAGCCTGAATCAAGAAAATCAATATGGAATGGCATTTAATGAAGGAAAAATTGAATGTATTGTATCTGCCATGTTTATTGGAAAACTTTTTCAAGTCTCCACTTTACATATATATATATATATACAATACATACACCTATACACACACACACACTTATGTATTGGCATACATGTGTATATATATATATATATATATATAACACAGACACACATATATATACTCACACACATGTATAAACACGCATGAAATAAGGTGCCATTTTTTTGTATAATTTAATGAAAATATTTTCTTCTTTTTGTGTAAAAAAATGTTTTTTTAAATTGTGGTCAGGTGATCGGTTGAAATAGGACAACAAACAGGAAAAGTAATATTTCTGAATTGAAATAAACTCATTTGCATTATTTAGCTAGCACAGTTGTTAAACATTTGCTGCTAAAAGAGATTCACTAAAAGCAGATAATGACTAAAAACATTTGTAAAACAAAATACATTTGTAAAGTATTTAGTGTTGGTAATGTAACAGTTGTGAAAGAAATTGTTGCCTAAAATCTTACATTTGTTTACTAAGTAAAAGATTTCGACAGACTTGTCTGAAAAACAATAATATTCAGAGTTAACCATCAATAAATAAACTAAAATCAGTGATAATAATTAATTGATTAAGTGCTTAATTAAAAAATTTAGTTAGGAATTCATTGAAACGCTATCATTTGACTAGTTTTACTTCTAAACAAAGCATGTACCCCCTTGAAATCCCTGCTGTCATGCACCTTCTAAAGTGTTTGGTGAGAACCGATGAGGGTTGAGCAGTACTTTAGTCCTGTCTTACTGAAGATCTCGCTACAGTTGGTACTATGAAAATGTAATGTGGATGGTCTGTGAGTGGAGAAAGTATAGGGTTTTGAGATCTCTTTTAACATTCTTCCACTGCTCTTGGGACCAATTCTGTAGATTTTTACTCCATTCTAAATGCTCTGCAACATTTGTTTTTGAAAGGAGTGGTTTTCTGATTGCAGCCCTCCCATGAAATCCAGCTTTGTGCAGCTCCCGGCGAACAGTTTTTGTGGAAACTGGGTTCTCGAGGTGGTTATTAAGCTCTGCAGTAATTTTGGGAGCTGTACTTTTGTGTTCCTTTCTAACAATTTGCATAAGAGTCCAATAGTTCCTATCTGAAAGTTTTGGTTTTCTTCTGGAGTTTTGTTTTGACGAGGAGATTTTTCCCTCTTTTTCAAAGGCTGTCACTACTTTCAAGGCAGTACTTCTTGATACACCAAACATTTCGGCTGTTTTCATTATGCTAGCACCTGCCATACGAACACAAACAATTTGACCTTGAAAGTCCGATAGATCTGTCATTTTAATAAATTTTAATTACCATTTTCTGATGATATCTGAAAAGAAACAGTAATTTTAGCAAAACCTATTAAGCAACACTAATAATAAATCAAAAAACATAAAAATGAACAAGCTTTTGACGGTTTTATAGATATTTCAAAATTATGATGCTATGATGCTTGGTGTTTCCATTATTTTTTCCAACCCCTGTATATATATATATATATATATATATATATATATATTTATACAGACACATATACATAGTTATATATGTGTGCACACACACGTAACTGCATTAAAGAAGTAATAAAGAACTGATCAAAATTTAAAGAGATAATGATTATGAACAGAGACTAGCTTCATGTATATTTTGTTCATATAGGAATATATATATATATATATATAACATTCAATTTAAATCTTTACTTAGAAAATGGTTTTGTTAAATTGTAGACTGAATGTAAAGTTTAATTGAGCATCTTAAAAAAGAAGACAACAACAAAAGAAAAGTCAAGTACTTTGTGTGGTCTTGTTGGCTGTCTTATCACAGATAGTTTGTTTGCATTTTTTTGTTTCCCCTCTGAAGTCAAATACTTATAGTCAGTGTTTAGCTCCATCTTTGTTATATTAAGCAGTCTGGACAAATATCTCTTTGAATAGGACATTATACTGTTAGCTTTTCTCCCAAAGAAGTAACTGAATATAACACTTCAAACCAATGGAATACTCCTCAATTCCACATGACTGCTGTTTACAATACTGAATTATACCACTTTGAGGTATTCTGCTGCCAGTGACAGGCTACAGGCTGCTGGTTGCATGATACACCATTATTGATTCAGTAATTGGTAGCCTTGTTATCAAGATGTTACAGTTCACAGAAGAGTATCATAAGTTCAGTTGCTACCAGGAGGGTAGAATATAACATTTCAAGACTGTCCTTTGTCTGAGAGAGGAACGGATGCTGCTGTTTGAGAAGGAATCATTTCTTTGGATTACCTTTCACTTGTTTCAGTCAATGGACTGCTGCCATGCTGGAGCACCACCTTGAAAGGCTTAGTTGAACAAATCAGCGCCAGTATCTATTGTTTTTTTTTTTTTAAGTTGAATATCTATTCTATCAGTCTCTTTTGCTGAACCACCAAGTTACAAGGACATAAACAAACCAGCACCAATTATCAAGCAGTGTTGTAAAGGTCAAAAACACACACACACACACACACACACACACACACACACACATACATATATACATACATACTTACAAACATATATACATATATACATACATACTTACAAACATATATACATATATTATATGTTATTCTGCACCACTTAGATCAGTTATGATTTCTACAGGCAAAAAGGACGAACAATGATCTTGTTTTTCATACTTTTCTTTTCTTTCTTCTCATTCCACTTTTCGCTTCAACATTTTCCTCGGTATTTTCTTCTTTTTCTCTTGTTTTCTCATAGACCAGCATCTTGGTCTTTAAATACATCTAACGATATGCACTGAACCTGAAAGATTGTTTGCAGATACATGGCATGTTATATAAATCTGCCAATTTGATGTATCTCTAAGCATGAAACTATTAGTAGCTCTTTATTTATTTATTTGTACACATGACAGGTTTCCACACAGTTTCCATCTACTGAATTCACCTCAAAGTTTTAGTCAGCTCACTCCGTTAATATTTGAAATGACTGACCCTAAGATTACAAGTTTAAAGTATCTTTACAATTACGCTGTATTCTTAGTGGTATGGCAGATTGTTTTGCTCAGTAAATTTCAGCTGAACTAAACATCAGTGTTCCCTCTTTTATGGTTGGATGGTCGGCACTAAAATTGGCTTTGGAGCTACAAAACATTTGTTTTAGACATAATCCTGTGAGTGTCCAGATTTATGAAGTCATCCATCCAGTGAAGTACCACAGCAAAAACTTGTTTTTATGGATTACCTTTATTTGTTCTTTGAATACTTCAAAACTTTTGTTGCTTTCTGTGATTTCCTTGGAAACTTTTATCATATTGATTCTATTCAAATGCTTTATTTAATTGCTGTTAAAATAACTGTGACATCAAAAAGACTGAAATTGTTTTGTTTGTTTGTTTAATGCAATGATCTATGTCAATATTTTACCAAAGCATTACTGCTGAAAAACAAACATTGAATTCACAACTGCTATTTTAGTACAAACTCATGGCAGCAACAGAAGCAGCAAAATTAGCTAGACTAAGCTTCTGTTTCCATTTTATTTTATTTCTAAACCCACTGAAGCTTGTTATGTGTAGCCATGAAAGCTGAGTGCTTAAGATATGGAACCTCTGATACCATGTTCATTATATTTTACTTTTAGCCAAGGCAAAGTTGCTCTTATGTCTCAGTCAGTCAGGTTAACCCTTCAGCATTTAAACCAGCCATATCTGGCACAAATATTCTACCTGTTTTATGTTCAAACTGTCAAAATTTATCTTCTAATGCCTACATTACAGTGTCATTCTAAAAATATACAATCACCTCATTGAAATCTCAAAACTACAAGATAATGCGTAATTAATTCAAACAAATTAGTATAAATAAGCATTAAATTTGACAGAATAATCTGAATGCTAACGAGTTAATCCATATATCTTCCACAATTATTTCATACTCAAGTGCCTCTTTCAGTCTTAATCAACTAAATTTGAAAACTAATATCACACATATTTCATTTATAAATAGTGAAAAGAGGGCAACCATCTGTAAAACAAAATGCTTCAACAGTTTACTTAGATGTCTGAATGCATAGAATAGAAGAAATAATAAAATGATGTTGAATGAAAAAAATCTTGAAAAGAAACACACACACGCATGCTCTGTTATATATA
>NC_069006.1:6719212-6723261 GCF_001194135.2 Octopus bimaculoides | reverse complement strand
TATATATATATATATGCCATTGAATTAAAAATGTATTACTTGTACATCTGAGTTAATGCTTGACATTAAAAATTATGTCCGTTATGAAATATTAGTTTAGAAACATTTGTTATGGAGACTATAAGATAAAAACAGGACTCTCACTAATAGTATTAATAATATCTATTTTCATGCGAGGCTTTGTGCAAACTGAAAGAGCTTCTGATTAGCAACTTCAGTGATGATGTTGTAACAAGGCTTTCCCAAACATCTGTATCCTTCTATAAATATCATTTCTCACACATCAACCAAAACAAAATTATTTTAGTACCACTGCACTATCTAATTATTGATTATAATTAGGTTAGTGGAATAGCAGAGATAGTAGAGTGGTTTTTAGTTATACTCATGTACATTCTTGAGTTCAAGCCTCACTGTGGTTGAGTTTGTACTTTATTATTCCAAATCAGTAATGTACTGGGATTTTATCAATCAAGAATATCACTTTCCTACAGATTTGCTTCCTTGTATCCATATCAGGAACTGTGGATTATAATAAGAAAATTATCATCTTTTATCTTGCCCAAGGTGCTATGCAGTGAGATTGAACATTGAACCACATGGTTGGGAAGCAAACTTCTTACTACACAGCCATACCTTTACCTTATTATTATTTTTTGTTAAGTAACCTGCTATCATTGTGTAAAATTATATTAATTTTCAGTTGATTTTAGAATGCTTTTCTTTGGCTAGAACCTTATATTTTGTGTCTTCATTTCTCTTATAAAATTCTCGGGTGATATGGGCTGCAGAGTCAAAGTTGGAGAATCTTGTGGTATCGGTCTAATACATTTCTTCTGCCCCAAACACACAAAACATAGGTGTGGGACGAAGTTAAGAGAAACATCAATGCTTGATTGGTGCTTATTTTGTAAGTCCTCAGGATGAAAGGAGAATTTGAGTCCAGCATAATTTAATCTCAGAGTATAAAGGGCCAAAACTAAATACTGTAATACATTTTGTCTGTTGCTCTACCAATTTTTCCAATCCAGTAAACCATCTTAGTAACTTCCTTTACTTAAAATTCTATTTCAAAATCTATCACCATTTATCTAGTAAATATAGAGTTTTACTGTAAGCTTTTTTAACGAAATCAAATGAAATCTCTCCATTTTAACTCAGATGTACAGCTAGACTGAATAAATGATGTAATGAAATAGATTTAATCTAGCACTTTACATCTTTGGTTAAATTGTTATGTTAATTTCTTAATGATATCAGAAAAAAATTAAAGGAACTGAAGAACGCAGCAATGAAGAATTGGCACTTTGCTTTATTCAAGAAGATCTATCCTTCACAGCAGAAATGTTAAGGCCACTCTCCCTGGTAAAGAGGATTGGCCTGCAAGAGTTGTGTTGTGCCAGTACCATGTAAATAGTACTCATGCCGGTGTCATGTAAAAGTGCTTGAGTGGTGCCACATTAAAAGCACCCAGTGCACACTGTAAAGTGGTTGGTGTTAGGAAGGGCATTCAGTCGTAGAAACCAAGCCAAATCAGACTGAAACCTGGTGCAGCTCTCCGGCTTGCCAGTTCCAGTCAAACCATCCAACCCATGTGAGTATGGAAAATGGACATTAAAGGATGATGATGATGATGATGATGAAAATTTCAGGTGTGGTTGTGTGGTTAAGAAGCTTGCTTACCAACCAAGTGGTCTCAGGTTTATCTTGGGCAAGTGCCTTCTGCTATTGTTCAATGAAAGCTTTGTGAGTGAATCCGATAGACGGAAATTAAAAGAAGCCAGTCTTAGGTGTATATATATATATATATATATATATATATATATGGGTGTGTGTTTGTATGTACCCTTGTCTTGACTTCATATGATGCTTGTAAATGAGCATCACTATCATAGAAGTGACGTTCTTTGTTTCTAGGAATGGCATCTTCCAGCCATATAAAATCTACCTCAACAAATTCCAGCTGACCCATGGTAACCTGGAAAAGTAGACACTAAAATGAGTATTATATATAAATATATATATATATATATATATATATGTATATATATATATATAGATATATCATTCATTTCATTTTTCATTTAGCATCCACTTTTCATGATGGCATGGGTTGGACAGTTTAAGAGAAGTTGACAAGTCAGAAGACTGAGCCAAGCTCTACTGTCTGCTTTGGTATGGTTTCTACAACTTGATGCCCTCCATAATGCCCACAACTATACTCACAAAGCCTTAGTTAATCTGTGTAATAAGATTGAACTTAGAACCACGTATTTACAAAGTGAATTACTTAACCAAAAGGACTAGAACACATTCAAAATCATACTGCTTGATAATGTTAGTTATATATTAAAGTTAGTTATATACAAGTAATGGCTTACCAAGAATAAATATTGTTCCAATATTGAAACAGAATTGTAATTATGAAATAATAATCTATAATTTTGTAGCCCCTTTTGATAGAAATCATACAACTTATTTGCATGATGATGGAAAACAAATATTAACACATGACGGAATGTTTCAAAAGAAGTTTTTATGTCAATCATTAATAGCCTACATTATATAGATTAAAGTGTAATGATTAAAGACATTTTATAGATTAAAGACTAAACAATCTAAAGAGAAATGTATATACATTTTACAGTATAGAAGTTGTTTTTCTTAACTTTTCTCAGTATCCGTAGTTTGAATATCTTAAGGAGGCAACTGAGACTAAATCGTTTGGATTTTGTAATGAGGCTGATGGGAAGTGTTGACTTCAGATGCTGTTTGCATAAATTTACTATAATAGGTAGATCATAAATGGAGGAGTGTGGTTGATAATAACCAGACCAAAGATCATTCCATGAAAAATTGAAATAGAAAAGTTCAAATTGGAGTTTGACTCGCAGTCAGAATATTTAACTTTATTCCACCCAAAGAAATGATTTAATATTGAATTATCAATAGGCAGAAAAAGAGATTATTAATGATGACAGAACTGTGTGAAAACTATTTTCTCCATCACCTGCATTCTCTATATATACTAAAGTGATAGAATTGTTGTTTTGGTTCTGAGATTAAGCTAATAGTATGTATGTGGGTGTATATGTGTGTTTGCATGCATATATGTATGTGTATGTGTTTGTCTGTATATGTGTACGACTGTTGTTTAGTCTACATCATTGACCATATCACTTGGTCCTTTATCTCTTGTCCCTTGTATTACATATTTCTACCACACATTTGTCTATTGCATTTAAATACTGTGGATCATATGTAGAAGGGAAAAGAATTGCAGCATCATTAAATATAAAAAAACATACAATTGGCTTTCTATTAATTGCCTTTGGTTCCCTTAATTAGAGTCTTTGAAAAAATTAAAAAAACAACAATAAACAGCCATCTCAGTATGCATCACAATCCACATTTATCAATCATTTGTATTACCTGTGTTGTTGAATGATACCAAATCATGGGAATTACTCCAGAACAATTTGAAATTTTTGGAAATTTTTCAATTGGAATGCTTTTGCCGTGTCTTTGAAGTATTGTGAAATGATCATATTCAGCAAGTGTGCATTTTACCAGCCGACCATTTCTGAATTAATTTAGAGATAGTTGTTGTGTTGGTGTGGCCATGTGAATTAAATGACCTCTCCAAGGTGACCATAGAAATAAGTACATCTCTTTCTGGTTAGTCTCTAAAAGTACAGGTCTCTGGTTAAAAGAATGGAAGAAGTACCCAACAGTGTGCTACAAGAAAATATGCTTCAATGAAATGATCCAAAAAGTAGTTGTAGAACTAAAGACAGCTGTAAGCGGTACTCTTTTACTTGTTTCAGTCTTTTGACTGTGGCCATGCTGGAGCACCGCCTTTTAGTCGAGCAAATCGACCCCAGGACTTATTCTTTAGAAGCCTAGTACTTATTCTATCGATCAATTTTGCCGAACTGCTAAGTTACGGGGACATAAACACACCAGCATCGGTTGTCAAGCAATGTTGGGAGGAAAAACACACACATACAAACATACACACACACATACATATATATATATATACATAT
>NC_069006.1:6717514-6718949 GCF_001194135.2 Octopus bimaculoides | reverse complement strand
AGATGTAAAGAAAAAAAAGTAGCCGTTTAAAATTGATTTTTAAAAAAATGATGGTATATCTATAAATTACTTTGAAAATTGATTATGAAGGATGTCAAAGGAACTCCTCAGAAACTAGAGATGAGGTTTCATGATATTGCACGTTTTGTTGCTATAAAGATTGAAATCAGCTGATCCAATATTGAAACTTTGTTAGGCAAAGTTCAGGGCAAAATTTATTACATTATTAGTGTAGCAGTTGGTAATCCTTTAATATATTGGATATGATTTAAAAAAAAAAAAAGTGACTGTGATTGACTGATTAATGAAAACATTTGCTGAATGGCTATCTTTTATTCATGAATTTCATATCTATCAATCTATTATTGAACATAAATGCTCCCCCCCTCTTTTGTTTTGATTGATTTATTCATTGTTCAATAAATATTAGAAACTATGTAGTCTATTAACTTTTTCAATGAAATCTATAATCATTTTATGTAATCAAAAATAACAAAAAAACAACAATGTATTTTTATTTTATTACTTTATAGTTGGTTTAATTTAACTTTTCTTCTATGATTTAATAATTTTGATTGATTTGATGTCTTTAACTTACAAGTCAGGTGATATTGTTAGACATAAAGAATGGCTGGTAAGAAGCAAAATCTATAAAAATGTAGATCTTTCTATTATTTAACAAAATTATATTCTCTTAGAACTTCGAATTGATTTTGTAAGAACTGTATTGTTGTCTTAAATATTTCGGTCTATAGTTTTGAAACTCCTGATCTTTGTCTTTGTGAACTCTTCACATTACATAATGACTGGAACAGTTCTTCTGATTATAAATAGTGTTCATACACAGATTACAGGATAATTCCTTCCTACTTTTGATTTATATGCTCTCTAATTTGGACAAAACTTTGACGTTATTATATCAACTATGGAATTATTCTATCAACTATAATATCAATATATGGCATTGCAAAATTTCCTGAAATGTTTCTAGAGTCACATCATCATCATCATCATAATTTTATATCAACTTTCCATCCTGGCACGGGTTAAATGAATTGTCATGGTCTGAATCATTTCTTACTGGGAGCCACTGCTCCCATAGACTGGTGCTCTTACATGTCATTGCTCTTCCTGTCATTATCCACTTTACACAATGCAATGGGAACATTTGGCACCAACATTAGAGAGTTTGAATAGAACAGAACAAAAAGAACAGAACTAAAAGCACTTCACAAACCCTATACCTTCTCTTCTCATTTGCTAATCATTTTATAATGTTTACAAGTTGCTGTTTTTCATGGTACCAGCATTCGAGAGATTATCTCACTTTGTGTATCTCAATTATGCCTATTATCAGTTATATTTCTGATATATTTTTAGTTCTCCACTCTCACCTTCTCTCTCTTTCTCTCTCTCTCTCTCTCTCTCTCTCTCT
>NC_069006.1:6713958-6717103 GCF_001194135.2 Octopus bimaculoides | reverse complement strand
TATATATAAAAGATTATTTTAATCTATACTGATCTTGAATTTGAATAAATACTTATGAAGTGTATGTTCAAGACAAATGCTTCATGATTTTTTTTATTATTCAATATTTTTTTTTTTTTTCAAAAATGTTATACATTAAAAATTAAAGAAATTATTGTCAATTCTTGAGACAACTTAGAAACCACTTAGTAACATTTTGTCTGACAAAGTAAAACATCTTCCATATTGTTAAATAAAGACAGTCTGGCTAGCAGAGCCATGGAAAAGAAGGAAAAAAATGTCAATATTTCAAAGAAATTAAATAAGCTTTCTTATACTGATTCTTGAAGAATGTCTTGCATGTCATCCACAAATGTTATGGATTGCCAAATAAGTTAATTTGAGAGTTTTTTTAAGAAGAAAGAACTGAAAATAAACCTCATGTTCATTGTATGGATGCCATGTAAAAAACAAATCATGTTATGATGGTTGCTATTTATTTAATATATAATGATATTTAGTCAGTTATATACAGTGATATTAATAGAAGTAGAAAAAAATATCAGTACTCTAGTAAATAATGTATTTCATATAT
This sequence comes from Octopus bimaculoides, assembly GCF_001194135.2. Classification (NCBI taxonomy): domain Eukaryota; kingdom Metazoa; phylum Mollusca; class Cephalopoda; order Octopoda; family Octopodidae; genus Octopus; species Octopus bimaculoides. The sequence continues at coordinate 6,716,529 of NC_069006.1, read as the reverse complement.
TATTTATAATTGGGCTCCACCATTTTCAAAATTATTTCTTCTTGGAAACTACTCCGTGAGCTCAGAACAGTGGAGTCATGTAGCTTAGTGGTTAGGATGTTGGATTGTAAGGTTGTGGTTTCAGTTCCTGTAATGGGGGAGGGGGCATTGTGTTCTTGAACAACACACTTCATTTCATGTTGCTCCAGTCCATTCAGCTGACAAAAATAAGTAATCCTGCAATGGACTGCCGTCCTGTCCAAGGAGAATATATGCACCCCAGAAATCAGAAAACTGGCCCTATGGGTCTATATGACTCAGGAAGGATTAAAAAAAAACACAAAAGCTCTCAGAAAAGCTTCCACTCTTTAAAAACACTGTGGAAGCTCACTTCTTGAAGACAACTTTCAAAACCAATTGTGATTTCATCTGAATTTTTTATACTGTCTAGAGATGAAAGTTGGGTCATTGTTAGTTTTCTCATGAGGTTTAGTGCATATGCCAAGACACTGGTGATTTCAAATGAGTGTGAAAAACCCAAGAACAATTTACACAGACTTCTGGTTTTCCATGAGAATCTTCTGGCAGTTTCCTGAACTGATTCCAGTCATGCAAAAAAGCTGATAGATGTTCAGTAATGATTCCCATGGATCAGTTCACAAACTTTTGCCACATTTTCCGATATTTTGCTCATGATTGGTCACCTTCAATGTTCATCAACCTATTGGATGGAAATTGTAGCCAAATTCCATGACATCTTAACCTAAATGTCCTAACAAACAAAGAAGGACCGATTTACACAGGGAAGTCATGAATACTCCTAAGGGATGGCCAACTTTGAAATGCCTTTTGATCATCATAGATCAAGCTTTCTTGGATACAGCATGACCGTCATCCACCACTTATCTCTATCCTCTATGACCTATGATATTTCTTCTCAATGACATCCAGCGCCATCTGTCAACTGATCAATCTGTCTTCACAGGACCTCCCACATGATAGCAACGATGTCAAGGTACCTGAAGTAGGTTGTCAATAACCAGTCCTTTACTTCTTCAGCAGTATCCAATGAAATGAACTCTTCCTTCACTAATGGTGTGTGTCACTTTAGGAAGTTTGTTGTAACATCATCCTTTGATGGGGAGTGGGGTATTCTTTCTTTCTAGGACATTAACAAAAATGGCACAAAGCATTAGCATGTCAGTGCCACCCAACACAGTTTCAAACCTTCTGGTTAATGTTCAAGAGGAAGAGGCATCTGACCATTTTAAGGAAGAAGTTTTCCTACCATTTTGCTATTTTGGGATTTCTCAAAAGCTTTTGAACTTTTGATCATAGGCTTGCCTACTGCTGGGGTGAAACAACTTCAACATAAACAGACCATGCATGAAATATTAGGAATTAAGCACAACACAATATCCATGATAGACTGGGAAGACAGAGAGAGGAAAGTAAAATGATAGACAAACACATTTCGGGATCTCACAAATACCACGTTTGGATAACAATAAAACAATCACCCTATACAAAAGAAATTACATTTCTACCTGGGACCTACAGTTCCTCTACAACTAATTACAAAATAATATAATAGTGCATTTTTCATCATCCTATCACTGCACCTCATTTTGGTTCATACAAATACCAAATTCATAGAATAGCTTCATAGTGAAATAAAAATTCTCTCATTGAAAGGCAGGCTAGATTATGTTAGAGGAAAACATACTGAACAATGGAATATATAACGGCTGGTCATATCTGGAATGCCTTTGATCATAGGTGTCTGTTTAATCTTTGCTGACTTGGAGCTATGCACCGACAACTACCTACATACATGCTTGATCAGGACTAATCTTGTTCAAACAGCAACACCATGGAAAATATTAAAGCTGTCTGTTTATTATGGTGCTTTAAGCAATTATATATATGTTGTGGCAACATTTATTTTTCAGTACATGTTATACGAGTCTCTCGGAATAATGATTTAATTTGTCCCAATAGAATCTAGATTATTGGCACTATATGGAAATAATTCCAAATTTCCTGACTACTCGTCTTTCATGTGTTTTTCCTTTATACTAGATTACATTTGTTCATGCAGTTGGATCATTGTTGGGTGCCTTATTTCTCTAGATATCAACATGTCTTAGGGCTGGCTTCAATCATGCTAATAAATTTTATTTCTAGCACAAGTATTACATTAGTATTTCATATGACAATTTACGTGTCTACAATTGTTACTAACTATTCTGAAATCGTTTATTATTGTATAAGCAGCATTGAAGATCAATTGACTGAGAAAACTTGTCAAACAGTTGTTTCTGTTTAACATAAAATGTTAAATAATTTAATTGTGGATTGCTTCTGTAATAAAACATCATTTGACGACAATGTATTTCAATAAATATAAACTTACTTCAACTCTAATAATGATATTTATGATATAAATATTGGTTTTGTATTGCATGAACTTATCGGAGCTTCTTACATCAAGGGAATTAAAAATTAAGCTGTGAAATTGGATCTGTATTTCAATTTTGGTATGCTTTGTGTGTGTGTACATATATATATATATATATATATATATATATA
>NC_069006.1:6706667-6713717 GCF_001194135.2 Octopus bimaculoides | reverse complement strand
AGTTCAAGAGGTATAAATTGTGATGAGCATAAATAGTATAAAATAACATTAAAACAGCAATTGAAGCTATACTAATGTTTTGAATAGTCTTCTTTTTCTGCTACTACTACTACTACTACTGCTACTTATAATGTTTTCTTATTTATAATGGTTAAAAATGCTAATATTTTTGTTGAATTCCAAATAAATGCTGTAAACGGTAGGCTTTCAGTTTAGTGAAACATATACTAAATAATTCATCTGCTACATGCTGCAATGTTCTAATTATATGCCACATCACAAATAGTCTTTTATAATTGACTTTTTGTGTAAGTTATATTTCTGAATGGAAAAAAACAAAAACTAAAAGTTTCTGGACATTAATAAAATCAAACTAAAATTTGTTAAATTGTAATAAATTAAAGGCATACAACTGGGTCTATTGGTGTTTAGTGTATAGATGTAATGTGTATAGTACCTCCTGTAGAAAAGACATCATAATTATAATTAGGAGGACAGTAAATTTTTAATCTCAACTTTCATTAATTACATTTGTTTCTGAAAACAGCATTCAGAAAATTTAGTCATTTGTTACAATTAATTAATACTTTATTTTTTAAAGCATATTCTTTTTGGTACTAATTGTATATTCTTGTTTAGGTTTCATTTATATTTTTATAAGGTTATTAGCATAATCATAGTTTGTTAAATATGTTTTATATGGAAGCAATACATTAAAATAATTATGTCCAGTTCTTTCTCAATAGAGTAAGGATTCCACATTACAGATATAGCACTGGTGGTTTGGAACCTCTTATAATTTGCATTAATTTACAAGCAGGAACTTCAAATCCACTAGAGTAGTTTACTAGTACATTGTACAGTTCAGTATTAATAAACTTGTATCATTTATACTAATGTACAGGTATCTGTATTTCATTCAATTACTGAAATGAATTTAATATATGTTTAATTTAGACTGTGTTGATCAAAATAACCACTCCTGGTTTGGAAGAACCAGTAATCTGGAAAGGTTTTGGATGCAAAGGTTCCAGAAAGTTGATGTACCATTAGTTTCAAGATATCTAAGTGCCAGACTTCATCATTCTGACTGTTCTCTTAGTACAGATGAGAGTTTCAAATGCCAGCCTTGCTATGATCAGTTCTAAACATCATTGTTTCATTTATTACATTCCTTACTGACCAAATTGTATAGATGCCTTTTAAGATAGAACAGGGGTTATTTTGCTCCTTGTGCATTCTTCCTTCACATGCTATTGTCAAAATGAATGATGTATTAGTTTGACCATTTGCCTAGTTAGATCTTAAGTGTACTTACTCTCACATGCCCCATTCTAATTCTGTTGGAAGCAGTGACAACTGAACAACTTATGGTAAGAGCTTAAGTTTCACTTCTGAATTTAACTTTAATCTATGAAAGCGTTAACAACAGAATACATTTCAACAGGATATCATTAATATTCAAAGTATCGACAGTTGAAATGTTTGGCTGCAGCATATGATATCTCTAATGTTTGGTTTGAAACTTCCAAATGTTCCTGTCAATGAAAGATCTAAGCTCTTCTCACATAAGCACATTAACTTTCCATTTTTCTGTCCATCAAGCTGCTTACACGTGATCATCAAATTGTAGAGAATACTTCTTAACTGGTCAAGCCACATTTATTTAATGGCTTTCTTTAGATTCATTTAGTTATTCTTAGGAAGTTATTCATCTTTGAGCATCAGTTTTGAGAGGAAAATATTCTCATATTTAGAAAGAATGAAAAAAATTGTAAAGGAAATTCCAATTACATTTTGTGGATGTGTTAGTGTTAATTACTGATTCTAAACCTTCATTAAAATTAGCAAAATCCTTGAAAATGCCATGAATATTGTAAACTCTAATTCTCTTTCTCTTGTTAGCTTGTGTAGTTATCATGTTCTGTGTAACAGTGGTGAACTAGCAGTCTTTAAAGTGTTGGACAGAAAGTTTTGTGATGTTTGTTCTAACACTCAATATTCTGAGTTCAAATCCCACTGAGGCCAACTCTGCCTTTCATCTTTTGGAATTGCTCGTAATGTACCAATCCAGAGTGGAACTACCAGAACATTGGATTGGATACCTTACAGTATTTGTTCTAATTCTTTGTGTTCTGAGTTCAAATCCTCTTGTATCCATCACCTGATTTAACACACCACCTGGCACCTTGAATGACTTTAATGGAGTCCACTCAGTGGCAGGCATTGAGGTCAAGTCTCTGGTTTGAAAACCCCTCCCTCTCTCCTGCCAATGACAGAGACCATGGGAAGAGTCATGGTCATTGCCTTCTCTTCACTAAAAAGATAAAAAAATATCCTGTTGTGTAATTTGAACAAAACTTAGACATTTTTTCTTTTTTGAAGAGTAGCTTGACCCTCCCCCCCCTACCGTTTTCTTTGGACCCAAGGGAGAATTTGTACTTGGCATGATAAGCTAACAAAACATTTAAGGGTTGATGTGTATCACCTCATGATACCCATACAGTTAAATAGTTTAGGGTAATGCTCCATAGTTGATGTGTACCTCCTTGAGATACATACAGAGTTAAGCAGACTAGGTACTGTATGCTAACAAAAACACCCAACAGTTGTTATGTATCACTTCATGATGCACATAGAGGGAAGTAAACTATGTTTTTGAGTGTAAAAATTCTGTGGGTGAAGAAACAACACATGTTATGGGACATGCAATATCAGACTTTCAGATTACTGATATAGTCAACTGCCCCTGGCTTTAAACTTGTCAGACCACACTTATGTAAAAAATACTAATTATTTTGTATATTTGAATTATTTGCTTCCAAATGAAAAAGGTGGTGTCATGCAGCTATTTATCTGAGTTATTAAATTTTTGGAGGCCATTAAAGAAATTGATGATTTATTCTCAGGCAATAGCAATGAAACTGTCTCAGTTTATGCATCATTATTTAAAATCCTATGTTTAATATTCTTAAAACCCTACAATTTCTCTATTTTTTCAACTTTTTATATTCCATCATAGATTTTCTATTCTGAAGCCTCAGAAATACTTCTGCAAATCTCACTTTTGTGTGTTTACTTGGAGAATTCTTTAACAAACTTGACTTCTTCTGTTATACTAACTCCTCAGTTGAGAGATTGGAATTATTATTTTACATTTGTCTCTCAATGCTAGCAGAGAGGAATTGTTTCCATAAAATTTGTCTAAATTTAAGTATACACTATGTATTACATCTTTGCTTTCTCATCTCTTCATTCATTACAGTTTAACTAAACTAATGTTACTTGGTCTTTTACCTTTATTAGATTAAGAGTGTGCTGATGTTTATTGACAATGCACCATATCAGTATATGTATATATGATGATGGTTGTGAGGGACAACAAAGAGGACACGTAAGTGTTGCTAGGGACACATCAAGTTCTTTGGAGCTGGCGCCATTGTAAAATGCATCCAGTTTCATCCTGTAAAGTGGTTGGGAGTAAGAAGGGCCTCCAGCCATGTAAACCATGCTAAAAATGATATGTAATGGTTGGATATTGCCTCCAATCCATCTAGGAAGGCAATAACTCCAAATAAGAACTGACACAACCCATGACGACCTGCCTATCTCATACCAGTTTGGAACGGAGAACATAAAACCATGATGATAATGAAGTTGATGATATATGGATGAGCATGTTTTATATACTTAGGTCCAAACTATGGTTTAATATTGGTCTCTAGGTGGATATTAATTCAAGTGGATATCAGTTATTTTCTATCTATATTTAGCACCATCTGAGGATCAACGACATTTTTCAAATATTTACCCTGTTAATGGTATGAAACCATGGTTTGAAATATGGTATAGATACTCAAATATTTGTACGTATATAATATATATCCACTCTGTTAAAAGTGGATTTTGTGTTTTGATCTTTTTTGATAGGAACTACAAATACACACACACATGCGCACGTGCACACACACACGCATGCACACACACACACACACACAATAATATTTCAAATTAAAATTAGAGACTTTGTATTTACTTTTCAGAAATATCTTTTATATTGGAGTACAAAAAATGAATTACAAAATTTACTACAAAACCAAATGCTTTTTAAAAAAAATCACTTTATATATTTTGCTCCTAATGTATATAAACATATTAGATCAATAAAATTTCTTGTATTGCGTATTAGCTTAGGATATTAAAAAAGAAATTGGCAATCTTGTGATTCTAAAATTTATGACATCTTGTTGTTTTTTCTTTAAAAAGCAAACAAATGTTAGTTATTTCCTCATTTGGTAATGAGACAAAAGATATACACCAAAATATTTATGTGAAACTATAAATCATGAACTTGTGGATTAGCTTTCATTTGTGATTTGTCTATTGAACTTTCTTAGTTCTGCAGATCAATAAAATCACTGCTGGTTTTCAGCTATTAAACTGAAAGGTCATGACTCAAAATTCTGTTGCAGCCATTGTATTGTTTACCCTAAGGCAAGATTCATTATTTTGCTTGCTTCATTAGAGCCAACTGCAAAAAACTACTCTATTCACTTCATAATTGAGTGGTTTGTGTTAGAAAAGGGCACCCTTCTGTTTATTTTAAAAGAAAATTAAAGCAATTTGATCCAGATATTAAAATACTGAAATTTTAAGAATCCTCTCTTTCCACTCATGATAGTAGCTTGAAAATATTTTCCAAATTGTTTTTATGACTGACTATGAGTTCAATATTTGTCGCATTCACTGTGTCAGTTCCAATACAAGTTACATAATATGGTTTGTCTTAGTTTGTCTCTTTGAAAGTAGGTGTTAATGACACATCATTTTTGAAGAGTTAATAGAAGGATGAGCATTCAGCTATAAAATGGTAGACTGATTAAAAGCATTGAAACCTTGAGAGACAAATATAAAGATGATAAATTTAATCATAGACCAAATGTATGTCTATGTCGGTATGTCTGTCTCTAGAATTATTATGTCTCTATGAAGACAACTACTGAACATACTAATACATAATGGCAAAAACCTGAGATTAATAGTCTTATCATGATTGAAGTTGAGTGTTTGTAATTTCAGCTGTTTTTGTTCACCCTGTCTTTCATAGCATTCAAATATTTTTTTCCTTTCTAATAAATGGCAGATGGTTCTGCTGTCTGGAGATGATTTTATTGATATGAGAGCAACAGCCAAAAAATTTAGATTTTATATCCTGTAAAAAAAAAAAAAGAAAAAGAAAAATGCCATGCTTTGACCATTGACCTGAAGTACATCTCCATAACTGACTTAACCCGTTGTAAGTAGGTACCACTAGTCACCATTGTAATTTGTAGCAGTACAGTAACACTGGAGATTCCACTGGAATGAATACCTTGGGGATTTTATACTCCTCTGTGCATATTACTGCAATAGATAATGGATCCCACTGGTTTCATCCTCATCTCAAAATATGCTATGACTGCAGTCATTCCCAAACCTCAGCCACAAAGACAAAAGGGTTTCCAGTTGTTCTGCATTTTTAAATATTAATTCTATTTGTTCTTAGAGAGTAGTACTGTTGTGTAGACAACCATGTAACACTTTCCCTTTATTTGTCAGATTCCACTATCTTGAGAACTTAGTAATATTTTAGTCTTTGTGGTTTTTGGAGGTTATTTGTAGTTTATATGTTCTTTGTCAAAGTGTTGATATACTTTTGGGTTAAAATTGTTCCTACAAGTTCCTTTTCAATGGGAAGGTTGTCTTCTCCATCTTTCTGCGTACATCATTTCTATTCCATGAGATAATGGCCTGTTTATCACTGGTATACTCCACCACTGTAGGTTTTAGACCTGATTACACCTGGGATACACTGTTTCCATGACAACTGGGGCAACACAATGGTGGTGGTGTTTCAATTATATTTCCGTTTTTTTGAGAACTTAATTGATTCAACATGATCAACATGGCAGTTAGGATAAAGTGTTATTATTGATCAGTGTGCAAACTGTGACCAGGCTATCTTTAATTCTGAGGTCCGCTTGAATTTTAACCAAAATATGTGGTCATCATTTTAAGAAAGGTCGAGAGGATTTTCAAGGAGATTTAGGTGTTTCTTTGGCTGCTTGAATAACCACATCAGGAACACCTCACTGGTCGTGATTGTCCACAGATGAATACTCAACACTGTTTTCCAAACTAATAACTCAGTTTGAGTTTGAAGACTCACACCCTTTGAGTGTTATTCCATTTGGATCTGTGTGGTTAACTGAACCTGTTTGATGTTGAATAATTACCTCTTCTTTGGTTGTCTATACAAGAGCATTCAGCTGTAAAATATGGACTTCACTAAGTATCTGAATTTTCAGATCTATCCAACCCATGCAAATACATGCATTTTTATATGCACAAACATGTCCATACATACCTACACACACACACGTGTGTATATGTGTGTGTGTACAAGTATGTATGTGTATATGAAAATGCATCTGTGTATATATATATATATATATATATATATATTATTTAAACACTTTTAGATTTAGTTAAAACTGAGTGTATATAGAACTTCCAATAATCAGATTTGGTTCATTGTCCTTGACTGCAAGATAATATCTACTTATAAAAATCATTTCCTTGTATTTCATTGCAATTACATTGTGTATTCTGCTAAAACACTAAAGTGGTTTTAAGCTTATACATTAGGGATTATAATCATATAGAGATCAATATCATAATCAGATCTATAATACAAACATCCTATACCTAAGCATTTTTCATATTTAAACATATTTTGCATACATATTTTAATTATATATAAATACACACACACACACATATATATATATATTTACACACTCACACACAGTCACTTTCAGAAAGTAAATGTAAACAATCAATAGCTATTGGTCAGTGTTGTTCTTGATGTGTTAGGTTGACATGACACTTAGTTTGACATAAGGTAACACAAACAAATCCTTGATTATGTCTGTCTTCATATAAAACTGTCTTATATCATAAGAAAAGTATTACACACACACACACACACACACACACACACACACACAC
>NC_069006.1:6701622-6706657 GCF_001194135.2 Octopus bimaculoides | reverse complement strand
AATATATATATATATATATATATATATATAATATATATCAGTTTATCTTGTATTTAGTGATCAATAACATTGTTAGCGTCAGATTTCCAATAAGTTCACTGCTTTTCCTACAGTGAGAATGATAAGGGATTGTCTGTGTAACTCAGCTAGGAAAAATATTCCATAAGGTTTATTATTATTATCATTATTATTATTATTATTCAAAAGCACCAGTTATTCAGTTTTTCTCACCATTGTTCATGTCTTTCAGCTATAGACCTTAGCTAAAGATATACAGATGTGCGTGCGTGCACACACACACTCGCACAAACAGCTACGTGCACGTTTATGCATGTGTATTGGTGCACTGTGTTATATTTCTTAATGTAGAAAGGTAACTCAGCTATTCAATAAATAATAATCAATAAAAGTATAGATGGGGTGGGGGAGGTGGTTGTTGAGATTATCTAAAACCTGTGAAGGAGGGGCTAAATAATGCTTGCAGTCCATTGACTAAATCCAGTGAAAGAATATAAAAAGTAAGAAAATAAAAAAGGTACAGTTAGCGGTCACTCAGAAGTGAGTGCAACTTGGTGTCATGTACCATGCTTTGATTGTATTTCTGAAATGATTTTGTTGTGCAAATTCATAGAGGTGACCAATTAAGTAAGTTAGCTAGCAACATCATTTGCATCACAAATTTTAAGGAACTCGAATCAGCTTTTCAAGTTCTCTGACAAGAGGCTGTCATATACACAAGTGTATTTGTTGGAATGTACACTAACATGAGCATTAAAATCTCCAGTCAATACATTTTGTCATCCATCTGCAAAGGGGATTATTTAAGTGGCTGTGTAAGTAAGTGTGAGCAGACAGATATCTTCTTGGTTCCCTCATCATTGACCAAGATGAACATCCAGGATGTAACAGATGGAGGGAGAGAATGAGCTGCACTGGTGGTCAGTTGATGCTCAGTGCAACCAAAGTGTTTTAATCAAGGATACAAACCAGGAAGCCACTAGACCATACGGGGAAGAGAACAAAAGAAAAAAAAACTATAAGTAGAAGTTATTTGGAAACAAAGATATACTCTTTCTGCTGTTCAAATTTGAGTTAAAGATATCTCTCTCTCTCTCTTTCTCTCTATCTACCTATCATGACTTTACCTTTCTTTTCAAAGTCTTTCAAATAAACACCAGTAATATACTGGTATCCAATCATTCAACTATATTCTAGCCTTCTTACAAAAACAAAATGTTATGCTTGAGAAAAGAAATCAATATAGTTTGTTTGATTGTGAAGTAACAATATTAAAGCGTCTAGGATAGAGTTTCGTGTAATTGATTCTCTAATGGTATCAAAGTAAAGGAAGATATTTATATAAAACAGTTTCAAGATGAAAGTGAAGCTAACTTATTCATTAAGGTTCTCTATTGCCAAATTATTCATGAAGAAGTAAAAATCCCCTTTGCAGATTGATGACAAAATGTATTGACTGGAGATTTTAATGCTCACATTAGTGTACATTCCAATGAATACACTTGTGTATATGATGGCCTCTGGTCAGACAACCTGAAAAGCTGAACCAAGTTTCTTAAAATTAGTGGTGCAAATGATGTTGTTATCTGTAACACTAAGTTACTTAATTGGTCACCTCTATGAATTTGCACAACAAAATCATTTCAGAAATACAATATCATTCTATTATCTAACTTTACTGCTAGTTGCCCTCAGTTCATTTAGATGAACTATAGACACTAAACATTTTGAATAAATTACACTGGTCTCTTCTCTGACTAAGACATCATTTTCTGTTTTAATATTACACAATAAATTACACTGGTCTCCTCTGTGACTAAGATATCATTTTCTGTTTTAATATTACACAATCCAGGACCAAAGTACTGTTTACTGAAACTTTTGTGTTTTGGGAAAATATGAATCAAATGTTTTATAAGCACTTATTTATTATAAAGGAAAAGCTGCTCTACTGTGACTAATCACAACAGCAATTACTTGTGTTTTTAATCACATTCAAACCTGTTGAATGTATTGAGAGTAAATATGTTTGTCTTCCTTTCATATTTCATCATCCTGAAATTTAAAAAATACATAGACAATTTGAATCTTTTTTCCAAATGTGTGTGGCAAGGTTCTCCATTGGTTCAATATGATATGATCAACTGAACAGCCTGCTCCAGAAATTAATGTGCAAGTGGCTGAGCACTCCACAGACATGTGTATCCTTAATGTAGTTCTCGGAGAAATTCAACATGACACAGAGTGTAACAAGGCTGACCCTTTGAATTACAGGTACATCTCATTTTTCCCAGCAGAGTAGATGAGAGCAGCATGAAGTAAAGTGTCTTGCTCAAGGACACAATACACCACCAGGAATCGAATGCATAATCTTCTGATTGTGAGCCAAATTCCCTTGCCACTAAGCCATGCATCTTCACCCAAATGTGTGTGTGCTCGATTTAGCACCACCGTCTTAACAGAGGGCTCTGATGCAAACAGTCAGGCCAAGACTCATTTTGACCACATTTTACTCTCTTTTTTCCACCATTCTTGGAAGGTCATGGACACCGCTTTGCACTTGATTAAACCACGTATAAAATATTATCATAAAATTGACATTTTCTTGAGTTTTAGTGAAATTTCAATTTTTTTACATGGATGGTAACAAGAATGATTTCACTGCACCCTTCCTGTTTAATTACTGGTCTGGATTAAGAAAGGGAAAATGGATTGGGAGATATTTAAACTGCAGTATTATTCAAAGCAATTGTTGAAAGAAAAAAAAATGAAGGAATTTAGCTTTGTATTAGGGGAGGGGGCTACAAAATGTAATGCATCTATGGAATTTTTGCTTAGGAAAGGCATGAATCACACATCATTTCGTTTCTCCCCGCTACACACACACTTTCCCTCTCCTTCTCTCTCCCTCCCTCTCTTTCTCTCTCTCTCTCTCACACACACACAAGGTTTTTCAGACTTCTTGAAAATATTTGAGTATATATATATTTTTAAATTCATTCCATCTCTGAAAGAAAATAAATTAAGCCAGTGTTCCAGCATGACCATAGTCCTACGACTGAAACCATTAAAAGAAATAAAAGAATAAAGAATAATAATGTCTAATGTTGGCACCAGACATTACATTATTCAGGATTAGTTTTAACTGGTACTCTATCAACCCCAAAAGGCAAAGATGACCTTGGTGAGAATTGAACTCAGGACATAAACAGACATGACTAAATACCATAACCATAACATTTTGTTTTTTATGCTCTAATTTTGTCAAAAAAAAAAGGGAAAAATCAATTTTATTGAGGAGTGGCGAAATTGGTACACATGTGAAATAAGCATAAAAAATGCTTTGTTGCTCTGCAGAAACTACAGGAGCTACTCCGAGGTTTTTGAAAGCTCTTCTAAATCCATTGCAATGCTGGGAGCCCTTGGCACATACATTAAAAATGCTTTGAATGATCTGTATTAACCACTGCCCAATCTTGCTTTAATACTTTCTGTGTTAATATAAGATTTAAATGTCTCTGAGCTCAGTGAAATGTGGGTCATTTAAATTCAGCTATACCAGTTGGCTTCTTTCCTCTTTGTATTTGACAGGAAATAAATTTATTATTATCATCATCATCATCATCATCATTATTATTATTATTATTATTATTATTATTATTTCTGCTATACACAACAATAACCACATGGATAACATAATGATTACTTCATGGTTTGTAATCTCATATCTCATCACAGTCATCTTATTGTCTTACACACGGTATCTAAGTCTACTTGCTGAAAGCATTACATTCATTTTGGAAATTACTATTATCATTAATATTATTAATTATTATTATCATTGATGTCATACTTGTTCATATTAATCATCATAAAATGTGTTGCCGAATAGTATTACTAACACTACCCAATAATAATAATAATAATAATAATAATAATAATGTTATGATGTCCCCTTTTTTGAGGATTATGCCAAGAATATAAACACTCAATAGTTTTGAATTTTCAAACTTCATCTTGATGGATCATTTTGCCTGAAGTATCTTGATATTTTATACTAAACAATTTGGCAAAACTTTGCTTGAATGTTTATTTCCAAATTTGATGCTTCTCTTTATGTACTCTGGAATGCTGCCAAAGTAAAACTGTTCTCTTATATCTGAATTAATCGATAGATACTATTGGATAGAAATCTATGTGGAGGTACCTTTAGAAAGGAATTAGGAATAACAAGTGGATGGTGGGGGGATACAAGAGTCAAAAAAGCTCTGTTGCTGTTGAAAGAAAAACAACACAAAAATCGAAACAAAGCAATAATAGTAATAATAATAATAATAATAATAAAGTTGTTATTTTTGCATTGACCTTTTTGATTTGAATAGCTGTCATTGTTATGGAGTGGTGATGGTGGGTGTTTGGTGATGGCAGGCTTTCGGGAGAAAAAGTGATTGGGTGAAAGTCACTGTATGCATAAGGAAAATTGTACGGAAGTATTAGTGATGGTGATAGGAGTCAGTTATCTCTCTTATTGACTATATGGGATATTAGAAAAGCAGCTTCTTTTTCGCCCCCAAAAGAGAGAGAGAGAGAGAGAGAGAGAGAGAGAGAGAGAGATTGGCCTCTAAGAAATATTGGGAAAAAACTATAGGTTTTAATGTATGCATGTATGGATATATAAGAAAGTATGTTTGGAAATTTGTGTGTGTATATATGCAATGCACAATTTTGAAAATGTTTTGTTTTATTCTTTTATAATTTTCTACATCTGAATATATATATATATATAGCGGGTGACACGTAAAAGCACCCACTACACTCTCTGAGTGGTTGGCGTTAGGAAGGGCATCCAGCTGTAGAAACTCTGCCAAATTAGACTGGAGCCTGGTGTTGCCATCCGGTTTCGCCAGTCCTCAGTCAAATCGTCCAACCCATGCTAGCATGGAAAGCGGACATTAAACGATGATGATGATGATGATGATATCTATCTATCTATCTATCTATCTATCTATCTATCTAT
>NC_069006.1:6692133-6701612 GCF_001194135.2 Octopus bimaculoides | reverse complement strand
CATCTTCACCACCATCTCTGTCACTAACTATTACTTTCCTGATCTTACTCTCTAACTCTTCCTCCTTTCTTTTTCAACTGGAGTATTGATGTATATACTCTACAGCATCTCCTCGCTCTGTCTCTTTATACCTCATCAACTGGTACAAAGGACACTCCTCCATCACTACTACTGCCTCCTCCCAGCTGAGGGGTTTCTTGTCTTGCGAATTACTTGGTCACTCTGTTGGTACTGGTGCCACGTAAGAAGCACTCAGTAACTCTGTAAAGTAGTTGGCATTAGGAAGACATCTGGCAATAGAAACCATGTTAAAGCAGATAATTGGTGCCCGGTGCAGCACCCATCCTTACCAGCTCCTGTCAAACCGTCCAACCCATGCCAGCATGAAAAGCGACTGTTAAATGATGATGATATATACATGCCAGCAATCCAACCCATGCCAGCATGGAAAATGGACGTTAAATGATAATGATGACAGTGATATATATAAATATATATATATATATATATATTTAAATAAAATAACAAAATTCACATTCAGTTTTAGACTAAACAGCAGATTGTGGTGACAAATTGTTTTGTCTTAGATAGATTCTCTTTTGTCTAAAACAAATTCCACTACATTTCTGGGTCCTGGAAGCCTGAAACCAGAAGAGTTTCCTACACAAAAGTGTTTTACAACCATTTAAGAAATGGCCACACGATAATATGCACACACATACACAGGTATAATTCATCTGATTGCTTCTTGCTTTCCTATTTCGCTCACAATGCTCAGATCAACCCAACACAATAACAAACGACTCTTGCCCAAGATGTCATGCTATGGGATTGAATCCAGGACCTCATGACTGCAAAACTAACTTGTTAACCATTCAGCCATACTGTCTCCTAAAGTATTAGTAGCTGAATCATTGACATAACCATCATAATTTCAAACCTTAACACAAACATTATTCTTATAGCGTTAGTCTACCTAACTATTTACAGGCTTTACTCCCTTGTTTTGACTTGATGGATTTTTCCTTGAGGACATTGGATCTAACCTATAGGACCAGCCAGTGAATGTCAGTAGTAGGTTTTCAATGTAGCTAATTGATGTTTGGGAAAAATTGGTTTTTATAAACTATCTTTTATCTTTTACTAGTTTCAGTCATTAGATTGTGGCCATGCAGGTACACTGCCTGGAAGAATTTTTAGTCAAAGGAATTGATCCCAGTACTTTGTATTTTTAAGGCTAATACTTATTCTATTGGACTCTCTTGCTGAACTGCTACGTTATGGGGAGTAGTGTTGGGGGATGAACACAGACACAAGCACACACATGCACACACATTCATACATACATACATACATGGGCTTCTTTCAGTTTCCATCTACCAAATTCACTTACAAGGCTTTGGCCAGCCCAAGGTTGTAGTTGTAAATACTTGCCAAAGGTACTGCATGATAAGACTGAACCCAAGGCCACATGATTGGGAGCAAACTTCTTAAGTGCACATTCATGCCAAACAATAATCTCAATATGTTACAGAAGTTTAATTGATGCTGAGTAGGACTTATCATTGTAGATTATTGGGATTTACCTAGCTGCTAGAAATGGACACCAGGATTTTTCAAGATTATCTACAATAAATTAAGTATTATGTCTAGAGAGAGATTTCTCTTGATTTAATGCTACACAAACCTAAATTGAAAACTATCTCCTTTGGTTTCTGGTGACATGGCTTATTCTAAATGCATGTATCATCATCATAAGAAATACTTGAAAGAAAACGGTTTTACTAGGGTCCTTACCTGACAGTCTAAGAGTTAAGAAGTTGATACCTCACTGTGTATTTTCTCAATTCTTTGCACTTACAGAGATTTAGGCCAACAAGTTATAAATGGTTGGATGTAGAGCCATAGTTCACTGCACCAGGTAATTAGCAGGGCTTACTAATGAGAGAAAGTTCATTAGCTACAATATAACTGCACAATCAAACTGTACTATCCGGTTACAATATATAACTGCACAGTAATAATATTGGTTTCAAATTTTGGCACAAGGCCAGCAATTTTGGGGAAGGAAGTAAGTTGATTACATCAACTCCAGTGTTCAACTGCTCATTTTACTGATCTCTGAAAGGATGGAAAGCAAAGTCGACCTCACTGGAAGAACTCAGAACATAAAGCCAAACGAAATGGTACTAAACATTTTGCGTGGCTTGTCAGCTCACTGCCTTCATATTGTAACATGACTCTACAGTCACACAATACAGTCACAGTACAGTCATACTTTTCAGTCCTGTTACAATGTATGGCTGTCCAGTCATTTTACAGTATGGTTGAACAGCTATGTGGTACTGTTTATATTATAATATTACAGTATGGTCATACCTGTACGGTTACATTAGAGAAAACCTCCTGATTAATGAAAACTCATCAGTTACAATATGGCAGTATAATTGAAAAGGAGCATGAGTTTGGTTATCTTGAATATTTGAATGCTTTGCTAGCTTGTATCTCGGATTCATTCCTGGGTTTTCAGAAGACAAGGAATACAAAACATCTGTGTATCCTGTCACATGAAAATCTTACTCCTGTTGCAGTATTTGCTTGTCTGTACTTATTGAGATGTATCATAGACAAACTAGAACATCATAAAGTACATGGGTCTAAAATGACTGATATATAAGGACAGTCTGTTGCTACTAATCTTACATTTTACTCTTTCAATCATTGGTCATGCTTTGAAGGGTTTTAGTGTCAAACAAATCGACCCCAGGACTTATTTTTTAAGTCTGGTACGTATTCTGTCAGTCTCTTTTGGCTGGACTGCTAAGTTACAGGGACATAAGCTAACACTGGGTGACAAGCAGTGATGGGAGACAAAACACACTCATTTATGTGTGTGTGCGCGCGCACTATGGGCTTCTTTCAGTTTCCATCTACCAAATTCACTCACAAATGAGTGAATCACTTTGGTTGTCCCAAGGCTGTAGTAGAAGACACTTGCCCAAAGTGCTTCACAGGGAGACTGAACCCAAGACCTCATGGTTCAGAAGCCAGCATCTAACCCATGATGCCAGTTATTTACTACTGGTCTTGTATATTGAACATCCAGTAGTATAAGTTACTAGTGGTTTGTTCTGCCAAAGCATAAAGTCCCCATCTATATGTTAGGAGTGAGGAAAAGTGGAGTGACCAAGAGCTTTGATGGTGTAAGGGAAATGAAATGATTTGAACTAGAAATTAAAACTGCATTGTGCTCTAACACCATTTCACAACATTCACCACTACACAGTGAAAGCAGTCGTTGAATTAAAAAGAAAAAAAAACAACAACAACTTCATTATTGCATATATGAAATTCTCTATCATCATAAAACACAAATTTGTGTATAATAAGTGGAAATAATAGAAGATTCTTTCTTTCTCAGTTTGGTTAGAAATGGATATTAAAAAGAAATAAAAGCCGATGAGACGGTTTAAGTGATTTTAATTTTACCTTTTGTTTTCTTTTTTTTTTTTGACAAGAACATCAAAAGTATTTTAACAAGTAGTCAATATAAGTGATAGATTGAAAACAAAATAAAACAAAACTTATGATGAAAATATGATGAAGTTTGTTATGTAATTAACATCAGTTATGTGTTAAGATTGTTTTTACACTTTTAGCTCTCCCACCACCACCCACCCCTCTGTTTTACTGACCAGGTTTATCAATTAATGGTTCAGGGTATATGAGACAGATGTTTATTGGACAATCTCTCATTTCATTTGCGGCGGCGGGGGGGTGGGTCGAGGTATGGTTGTGTTTTTGTTCTCTTTTTCTTTTTCATAGAAAATTATTCAAGCTAATATTTTCTCTTTACTATTAACCAAGCAAACAAATGGACATAGGTTATCATTCACTTAATGTATGAAATAGATACTACTACTACTACTACTACTACTACTACTACTACTACTACTACTACTACTACTACTACTACTAATAATAATAATAATAATAATAATAACGATAATTTTTCTATTATAAGCACAAGGCCTGAAATTTTGATGGGGTGGAGGCTAGTGAATAACATCAAACCTAGTGCTCAACTGGTACTTTATTATATTGACACTGAAATGATGAAAGGCATAGTTGACCTCAGTGGAATTTGAACTCAGAATGTGAGGATGAACTAAATGCTAACAATTCTGCCAGCTCGTCACCATAGTAATAATAATAATACTATAAAACATATTGTGCAATGCAGTAATGATTCTGCCAATGTGCAACCGTGATGATGGTGGTGTTGGTGATGATGATGATTTCAAATTTTGGTACAAGGCTAACAAATCTAGGGGTAGAGGATAAGTTGATTATTTCTGGCCAGCAAATTTGAGGGTAGGGAGTTAGTCGATTACATCAACCCTAGTGCTTGACTAGTACTTTAGTTCATTAACCCAGAAGACATGAAAGGCAAAGTTGACCATGGCAGGACTTGAACTTGGAACATAAAGAGCTGGAACAAACATCATAATGCAAGATGTTTTTCCAATACTTTACCAACAACAATCCTGCCAAGTCATGCTTTTATGCTTTTTCAGGCTTACCTGAATATGATACAGTTTTTGTTTCAGTTACACCATATTTCAGAGATATTGAAAGAAATAGATATAAATAGATGCGTGTTATGATGTGGCATAAACATTCAGTGCAAAGCAAAATACACCAGCTTCAAAACGAAAATATAAAAAAAAAGTAGCTGTGTGGGAGTGTTTCAAACAATATTTGGCTTTCCTTAGTACTTTTGGAAATGAATGGATTTGCCTGGTGTTTTATTGTGTTGTAGCTGTTTTGGCTAGCTGTGTTGTTATATGAAGCTCTTCAAAATAGGGAGAGAAAAAGAGAGGTCTAGTTTCCAGATTATTTACAGGACTCCTTTTGGAGAAGAGATGATATCTTGCTTATCTCATAAAATTTTAAACACTTCTCTTTCATACTAGAAAATATGAACTTGTGTTGAACATTAACGAAATACAATGGGAAATTTTCACAGCAATTTTGCCATAAACAGAACATTGGCACTGAAATTTGTTTTATTGGTACTTAGAAAAGCAATATCAATGAGGCTTCAAGATTCTACATTGCAAGCTCAAAGGTCATGTGTTCAAATGGTATGGGTGCCATTAATCAACAACTTCAGTTTAATCAGCTGTGTAAGGTTTGTGTGGTTGGTATAAATAAGGTTATGTAAATTAGATTATGTTTTATTAAACAGGCAAATATACAGAACAATGTAACACCTATGGGCAATGAAAACCTTATATGAAAATGATCAAAAGAACACACATAAGGGCAGTGTTTGAATCTTCAAAGCTGTCCTTCACACTTGTATCAATGAAGATAATTCCATTTGGCTTTCAGCAAAGCCTCAAATGTAAGAATGAGAGCAAATATGAAGCTGTGACCCTCATGCTTCCACAAGAGTATTAATAGCATAAATGAAGTGAAACTGCTTTTGTTTTGTATCATTTCTCTGGTTTTTAAATAATGTAAACCCTATTCACTATCAGTGTTTCTTGAAACACTGTCTGTTATTGTATGTCTGAAGCTGTTGAAGTTTTTGAAATCCACTCACTGATGCTTGGCCATGAGGCTAGCTTTTTCGAATGTCTCAGATTATAGTTCCCATTAATCAGTTCTCCATAAAACAACTACTTCAGGATTTTATATACTTTTCTTTGAATGAAACGATTAATCAAAACCATGCAGCATCTAGAAAATTTTAATTTAAGCCCTATTCTTAATTGAGATTTGGCCCTTCTAATGTAGACACATGACTGACTATAGAGGATGTGTGTACGAACCTGTTCAAGTTGTTTTGTGTATGCTGTACACAGTTTACATTCCACTGCAGCTACAGCAGTGATGTGACAGCTTCAGTTAAACCTGGTCTTGGTGATTAATACTTCATGATCCTTTCACCATAACTGCAGCCAAACTTGATGCCAACTGCTAGGATTACAAAGATGTTTGCTCATCCACAAATATTATTGAATAGCAATATTGACATCTTTAATATAAGAGAGAGAGAGAGAGAGAGAGCGAGAGAGAAGTGAAATGATTCCAACTGACTTTCAAAATTGGGTCTCTCTGTCTACCATACTTGTCAATAACACAAATATTGGATTAATATGAGTGCCAAAATAGAAGTAAATTTTCAATAAACTGAGTCAATTAAAGGACTTTAATTCTAGTTTGAAACTATTTCATTCCACTCATCTTCCTAATAAAGCCATGAACATTTCAGATTTAATATCCTTCATTACTGTAAATTGTATTTATGATGGATAGCTAATAACACTTTCTATTTAGGCACAAGGTCTGAAATTCTTTGGGAAGTGGAGGCTAGTCAAAGAACGTGAAGACAAGCAAAGAACATAAAGACAAACAAAATACCGCTAAGTATTTTGTCAGGCATGCTAATGATTCTGCCAAGTTAATAATAATAATAATAATAATATTAATGATTACGGTTTCAAATTTTGGCACAAGGCCAGTAATTTCAGGAGAGTAGGCTACTCAATTACATCACCCCAAGTGATCAACTAGTACTTATGTTATTGACCCTAAAAGGTTAAAAGGCAAAGTTAACCTTGGCAGAATTTGAACTCAGAAATGAGTCCAGCATGTTAATGATTCTACTTGCTCACTGCCTTAATAATAATAATAATTATAATAATAATAACAACAATAATCCTTTCTAGTATAGGCACAAGTCCTGAAGCCTTGTGAGGAGGGATAAATTGATTATATTGCCACCACTGTCAACACCAGAAAAATTCATAATAATAATAATTCTTTCTACTATAGGCACATGGCCTGAAATTTTGGGGGATGGAGCTAGTTGATTACATTGACGCCAGTGTTCAACTGGTACTTATTTTATGAACCCCATCAGGATAATAGACAAAGTAGACCTCAGCAAGTTAATAATACGAAACATCACCGAGCTGTAAAATATTCACTTTAACTATTTAAGGAAAACCCATATTTGGAGAAGCTTCTAATTTATACCGAAACATTTTAATGAATTAGTCCATTGTTGTAAGTCAGTGAGTCTTTCAGCAACTTTTAAGATTTAATTTGCAGTTTTAGTTTGTTTATTATTATTATTATTATTATTATTATTATTATTATTATTATTTTAGATAGCTTTGGATCAGGGGTTAAAGGGTTTGACTTCTAACCTTCAATAAAGAAAAAAAGAAGAAATATTTCCTGAAATTAAGTTCTCCTTGACAACCTGGTTTATTGCAATCCAGTTCTAACATGATGCTAGACTGTTTCAAGAAACCAAAATGGAAGTAGCCAGTCCTTACACATCTTAGTCATTGTTTCAGAATACGTTAGATGTTCTTATGTCTTTACTATCTGCAACATCTGTTGAGAACTTAATTGAGACTCTCACATTTCATAACTTCACCTGATATGCCTAATGCCATAGGTCTCATTTTAATGGTTATAGGAAATTTTGCTGAAAAATTTTTGTTGTAGGAAAAAGAAAATTAGCTGTTTTTTGAAATTAGCAACTTCAACTATCTCACCAATTAGAGAAAGGTAATTTCTTTAAACTGAGTTATCTAGTTTACAGTTTGCTTGTGTACCTCCTTCACAGTGAAACTTTCTACAGAAGTATTTTAACTTCTTCATCCAATCTTGTTTCACACTACCACTTTATCTGTGCCTATGTGTTACTTCCAACTCTTATTTTTCTAACAGATCAAGCTTAACGTTAGGTGTGTTTGTCTTTATCCAACTATTCTGAATTCCTTTGTTTATGAAGAACTAAAAAAAAAGATAATTCCAGCAGAAGACAGTAGACTTCACAATCTCTGAAGATCTTTCCAAGTGAAAGAATGTCCTTAACCTTGCTATGACCACATCCCATTGACTAGCCCTTCTTTTCAGAGCAAGAAAATAGTTTAGCCCTAACACTTGCCCACATTCTACAAAGCTCAAGTTAGTTTCACAATGGAGTAATTACTCCCACACCTTTGACAGTTCTGCTGCTGCTGTAGACACAAATATCCTAGATTACATTTAAAGAAAGGTCACTTAACAGATTGGTATAAATTCACTCACAGACAACAGTCCCTCCTCTGACCCACAGGTATGTTTGTGTATGTGTGCAGTGGTCCTCTCACTGCCTTTTCTCCAGCTACTATAATGACCTCTGGTCCAAAGATCTGGTTGCAGTCATCCCATATCCATTCAAGCTTGTTTCTCCTCTCTTCATTCATGTTGTGTCCAACTTCCAACTTCCTTCTCCCCAGAACTCCCTCTAAAACTCCCATCCTGCTCATGTCTTCTTGCCAGATCAACTTGCAACAGTTTAAGGAGCATCAGTTTCTCCAGTTGTGGAAACCTTGTGTAGGCTGTGGGCACTCTCCCCTCTGGGCCCAACAAATAAAGAACCACATATACTGGTATTTCTGTCAGTTACGACAACAAGTATTCCAGTTGATCTGATGGAATGAACAGCTTGCTTGTTAAATTAGTGTGCAAGTGGCTGAGCACTCCACAGACATATGTACCCTTGACGTTGTTCTCAGTGAGATTCCTCATGACACAGAGTGTGACAAAGCTCACCTTTTGAAATGCAAGTACAGCTTATTTTTGCCAGCTGAGTGGACCGGAGCAGCATGAAGTAAAGTGTTTCACTCAAGGACTCAACGCATCTCCGAGAGTCAAACTCATGACCTTACGATCATGAGCCGAATACCCTAGCCAGTGAGCCATACACCTCCACTTATCATACATGCACAAATGCATACACACCCACCCAAAAAGCACATGTTCAAACAGGTTTATCCAAATGCATGTTCAGATTCGTGTAACAGCCATATGCAAACACACACATGTATACACATATACCCACACCACTTTGTGCACAGACATATGTGTATGTGGAAACAAACCTGCTAAAACATGCAAACATGCATATATGCACCCACACATAAATCACATGCATAAAGCATTAGAAGTATTTATAACTGTCTACAGGTTGTTCTAGTTGTGTCTGTAATGCGTTCCCTGGTTATTTCCTTGTCTTTGATAAAAGCATCTCGTTAGCTATGTGTTTAATTAATAAGCCACTTTAAAAAAAAATGTATTTTATCTGTTTATCATTTCAGATCATTTGTTTGTATGGCAACAAAGATCTGATCAAAACGCCTGAATTTGTTTACACCACTGCAGCGGTAGTACTGCTATCACAGACACCATGTATTTAAACTGAGTAGATAGTACATCAGGCTATTTTAGGATGATGACCAGTCTACTTGGTCTTCTACAATTGTTTTTGGTAAGTGGAAAGTCTTGTTTATATCTCTGTATATATTATCTCTGTTTTAATTTTGTTGTTTTTTTTTTCCAACTTCTTTGCAATGTAATATTATAATAGTATTAAATTGCAAAAAAAAAAAAAAAAAAAAAAAAAAAAA
>NC_069006.1:6687986-6692021 GCF_001194135.2 Octopus bimaculoides | reverse complement strand
TGTATCTGAAAATGAAATTTTTATTCATAAGAAAATAACTGAGGCATAAAACACAGAAGGCTATAAAATTTCTATGATATATACTCTTTATGAAGAGTTAAACAAGATATATATATATGTGTATATATATATATATATATATATGTTTGTGTGTATCTGTGCATTTGTGTGTGTGTGCGTGTGTATGTATATAATTTTATATTTATTATCTTTGCTTTTTTTTTTTTAAATTGTTGCTTTTGTTTTGTGTGTAACATTTGACAGATTTCAATGGTTTTTGTAAATTTGTTTCTATTGAAGAAATTATTGTAATATGAAGTGAGAAGAAAGAAAGGAGTCCACACACCAATATTTAAATCATTTCCTTCTTTTATATTATTACTATTATTATTATCATCATCATAATATCATCATCTTGTATTTCTTCTGCTCAATAAATCTTCAGACATTAAAAATTAAAATTATTGATATGATTTTTGTTTAAAATTATCTGTTTGACTGATCCTTGTTTCTGTAATGTTTTTATTATTACTATTATTAATTATAAATATTTCTCAGATAGACGCACGCGGAAACCAAACCCTTTGTTGATAATTCATTGATGTGTGAAGTTTTAGGATGAGGTAACTTAGACTTCAACTTTACTGGAATGTTCAGATTTGACTTAGAATTTGTAGATTTGGACTTCTTGTGGACTTCTTGTGTAATTATGACCGTTAATATCTTTTATCTATTACTTGTTTCAGTCCTTGAAGTGGGGCACATATTGGACACTGCCTTGAAGAGTTTAGTTGAACAAGTCAACCCTAGTACTAATTTTTAAACCTGGCATTTTTTCGATCGGTCCCTTTTTGCCAAATTGCAGGGTTACATGGTCATAAACAAACCAACACTCACTGTAAAGTGGTGGTGGTGGGGGACAAATACAAAGATATATACACACATATACATGACAGGCTTCCAAACAGTTTCCATTTATCAAATTCATTCACAAGACATTGGTCGACCCAGGGCTGTTGTAGAAAACACTTGCCCAAAGTGCCATGCATCAGGACTGAACCTGAAACACATGGCTGCTCATACAGTCCGTCTGTACCTATGTACAGTAAACATTTAAAGTTTTCCTCTGGTATTAAATTTCTAGAAACAAGCTTTGGTATAAACATTTATTTTGACCTGTAACACAGCTCAAGGTTTACATCAGGGTACAAACATAGGAAACGGCAGATGGGATTTACCTCCAAATTCCATTAGCTTTGTCATATCTTTTTAAGTAAAAAAAAAAAAAAAAAGTTTTCATTTGTAAGTCAACAGCAATCTATTACTAATGTATAGTCCATCAGTTTTGGTGAGTGATGAAATACAAAACCCAACTCCATTATCTGAAACTAATAATACTACTGACTATATGACCGTGAAATGAGTGCCATAAAAGAGAAATTAGGTTCATGGTATGCTTTTAAGTGTGTGTAGTGGTGGTGGTGGTGGTGTTGGTAGGGTATTATTTAACGTCTGGGTAAGTCTTCAATGTCAAACTTCACTATCCCTCTCACCTGAACTCGATAATAATGAAAATAGGAATACAAACCTATTGCTGAATTTTTCTGATTCAGAAAAATCAAACATAAAATTCAGACATCTAATTAATGGCTGTATTTATCACACTTGCATGAGATAAATAAGTATTGATTAATCTACTTATGAAGTCTAGAGTAATTTGAGAGACTGACTGACTAGCTGAGTGAATGTAGAGGAATGCGGAGAGATATTGTTGTCTGTTGGTATGGACATATATTAGTAGTTATTGATGTAAACTTGAAATAGCTAGAGTTTAGGGCTTGGAGACTTGAAAGTAGGTTGTTTGCATCACTATCCAACTCATCCATGCCAACCCAAATAAAGGGTTGTTAGATTGATGATGAAAATAAAATCTAGCTGAGATTCATTTCAGTGCATTCTGAATTTCCAAATTTCCTGGGTAACGCTGTATTATATATATATATATATATATATATATATATATATATATATACACACATATGACTATCAAAGTGTGAACATATGTATGTATATATATATATATGTGTGTGTGTGTGTGTGCATATTGGAGTAGGCTAGTTTGTGTGTTGATCTTTTCTACCCATTTTAAAGGTACAAACGAAACTGAGATCACTTGATTAGTGAAAGAAGGAAATGTAAGTTTATATGGAATCTATAATCCTACTTTATCCTGCCAAGCCTGTGCTTGAATATCTTTAAAGAAGCAGCACTGGCTGAACATTTGTTTAAGAAACCAACGACTTCAAAGGTAAAGTAATTGGATGGCTGCTTCATTTTTCATCTTCTCTCTATGAGCTCGTATCAATAATTCCTGCTTCTTATTGAGATAAAGCAGTATATGATGTACATGACACACACAGTATCACCACCATCATCATCATATCACCAGAGACTGGGGATTTAAATTTACTTGTGCATTATTCTTGCCAATAGCATCTATAAATTCTCCTATTTTTCCTTTAGCTGTAGTTATACTTTTTGAGCAAAGGTTATATATTTTTCTTTACTGCCATAATATAAGGAAAACACTGAAAGTCAGAGATATCAACCATCTCAAGTGACCAATGCAAAATATTAGTTTACATATATATATATATATGTATGTATGTATGTATGTATACACACACACACGTGCACACATATATGTACTGATATATGATCACTTTCTTGGCAGCACATACTTAGAAGGCAGTGTTCCCAAAAAGACCATACTTCAGGAACTAAAACCTGCTTTTCTGATTCTAACAGTTCATGTCATACACATGTGGATACATGAAATGTTAGATATATATATATATATATATATATATATATATTCCAGGCTTTGCTTATATTTCTGTAATCCTGGTAGTTAATAAAGCTTATCATTAAAGATCACATAAAGGTTTTTATCCATGCACTTGACTTCTATAACATTGCTTCTAATTGTTTTTATACTTTTGGCTTCTGTTTCTCTCTTATCACCATCTTACAGGTAACACAAGACAGAAGAATCTATTTACGAACATTTATTGAATGTCCATTGGCATTTTTAGTTAAAGAGCTCATTATTAAGATATATGCACGATTTATGACTTTAGAATATATAATGGTGTGATCTTGTTGACCTCACTCTATTTGACCTTAAGAATAATTACAAAATCTTTAAAAATAGCATCACTTAAAGATTTATAGATAGGTTATTGTCAGTGCCTTCTTTCATTATTCAATTTTTCCTTCAATTTAACTCTACCGTAACTGAGTGGTACCCTTGTTATTACCCCCTGTTGATATCCTGCCAATTTCCTCATTGATGCAATGACTTCAAAATATCATTGGAAATTAATAAACAATAGAGTATCTAGAATTTTTGTTTTCTAACTCAACAAAACTAACTAAAGGTTGTAGAGGAGGGGAGTCATTCAGATTCTTTCTATATAAGGATATAAATAAATGATTACTGAAAGTCATTTATTCACACTAAACAATATTTGAATTTCAAATGAAACAGTGACATTCTTGTAATTAAATTTCCTTTGTGTGCTTCTGTGAGACGTGGTGGAATTATTAAACCTCACACACAGATGACTGCTGGAATACAAGGCCTACATAGTTGAGAAAGAAGAAAGTAGATGAAAAAAAAAGGCAGCTATCTCACTTTCTATCTCTTCCTCCCACCTTTCTCTCTTTCTCTCTCTCTCTCTCTCTCTCTCTCTCACACACACACACACACACAAAATACAAACAAACAAGACAATAACTGAATAATTAATCCCTGTGTATGTGTGATTAACGAAGTGAAGCATTACATTAGAGATATCAAGCAAAATCCATGGTGAGTAAGAAACTTTTAGCTTGCTGTGGTAACGCAAGCCACATTAAAAAGTAAATGCATTCTGATTGTTTGACAAATTGCTTGGTTGCCTATAACACAACAATTCTCTTGTGTGTGTGTGTGTGTGAGAGAGAGAGAGAGAGAGAGAGAGAGAGAGAGAG
>NC_069006.1:6686958-6687757 GCF_001194135.2 Octopus bimaculoides | reverse complement strand
CAGGCCAAGTTTCTGTTTGGTGCTTCTTTAATTCCTGATCTCTCTCTCTCTCTCTTTCTCTCTCTCTCTTTTTCTCTCTCTCTCTCTCTCTCTCTCTCACATATAAATCAGAGATAATGTCATTGTTGCAGTGTTAGTTGTATCTTCTTTCTTCTTTAGACACCATGTCCGGAAAGTAGGACATATGCTATCATGTCCAACTACAATTCTCTGTTCTTCGTTTTTCTCTAGCAACTCCACTTCCTGATGTGTTTAATGCTTCTTCCTTCCAACCAATTCCTCAAGTTTGACATCCATATCATCCTTCTCCTTCCTCTGCTTCTTTTCCCCTTCAATCTTTGTGGCCACCACTAAACCCTCCAGGCCGTCATTCCTCATTACATGACCAAGAATTCTCTGTTGCTAGAACCTTATTTCACAAAGTACTTTCCTATTTACCGCATCCTTGTTAGTTGTATATTTTATGTTTCATGACTATGGACTGCTTAAAACAATAGCAATATCTACACTGAAGTAAACCAGTGGTTTTAAACACAATTGACATTCTCAGACATAAATTTGTCGAAGTTGGTGAACATGTCTTAGAATTACCACAACTGTAAACCACCTAAAATTAATTCCGTAGTAAAACAAACTATTATTGTGAAAAATGGGTGCTGCTTCATTTTTGTTTTTAAAGAGAAAAGCTTTAAACTCTAACTTTTATATTGATAAACCTTGTTATTTTTTTTCTTTTAATATTATTTAAGTATCCAAAATACAAAGTTTCTTTACTAAACCAAAAAAAAAAAAAAAAAAA
>NC_069006.1:6676516-6686838 GCF_001194135.2 Octopus bimaculoides | reverse complement strand
GTAAAAGAAGTATATAATTGATAAAATTAATTCCCAAAAATTATTGTCATCTTATTTTTTATATTTTATTCAAATTTTGTTTTGAGGTCTTAACAGAGATTTAGAGTTTAGACACACTTAGTTTGACTTTGCCTTTTGAAATAATGTATATCATAGAGGCTTAGTTACCCTTGACAGAACTTGAGCTCAGAGCATAAGATGTCAGAAATTATCTGGAATAATTATGAAAAATAGAATAAGTGATAATAATGACTTCTTCAGCATAAGACATAGTTAAAATAGGAGGAAAGTGGTCGACCAATAACTGATTAATTTGACTCTGGCATTTCATTGGAAATTTGGATGTTTAAAATGTGAAATACATTGAAGTGATGTCAAACATGCTTCCTTCTTTAACCCTTTCATTACCAGTCCGGCTGAAACCGGCTCTGGCTCTGAGCACAAACGTCTTGTTTCTATAAGTTTTGAATTAAAATCTTCCACCAAACCTTAGTCACAATTCATGTTCCTAACACTAGCTGAATGATAACTAAGTTGTTTTACTAAATTCTTTGTTATATTTAAAATTAATTGAAAGAAACACAGAGCATCTCAAAATAAATAGAGTAACGAAAGGGTTAACATATGCTTAAATTATTTAAATAAGGACATTTAAAAAGGTGAGTAAAATTAATTCCAGCTGGAAATTAAAACCTTGTTTGAGATCAGTGGTTCTCAACCATTTTTGGCCCATGGACCCCTTTGATTCCTATTTTATTCAGGTAGACTCCCATAGACATTTGATGTCTAAATAAATCCTATTACATTTTTATGATTAAATATTATTAGGAATTGTATAAATAAATTGAAATATATTGTGTATTCTAGAAGTATAAGCGATATATTGTACATAAATTTTAACAGTAAAATCTTGTGTGGACCCCAAGGGCTATGTGGACTCCTGTCAAGAACCACTATTCTAGATTCAGTTTTCTGAGAGCCTATAACCACATGATGGTAATAAAGGCATAATTAATAGGCAGTGATGAGGGATTTCTTTTTATTGTATTCTCAGTTGTGAAAACTACTGAATTGAGATCTGCTTTAACATTTAGATTACTCTGTCAAATGTAATGCTTATTTATTCACAAGGTTTTCAATTAATTATGAGTTATATCATAACTTCAAGATTTTGATGATATGATAAATGACATTGTAGGGACAGTGTGGGTGACTGGATCTGGCTGGTTTGAACATAAAATAGGGAGAATATTTGGGCAAGATATGGTTGGTTTAAATGCTAAAAAGGGTTAAAGTTTTTTGTATAAATTATATCATCACCCGCAACATTAAAGATATAAATCAAAGTTAAATCCCACACTACCAATTTGAAGTCTTAGTTAACAATTGATACCTCGCATGGCTGTGTGGTAAGAAGTTTGCTTCCCAACCACATGGTTCTGAGTTCAGTCTCACTGTGTGATACCTTGGGTAAGTGTCTTCTACTTTAGCTTTAGGCTGACCAAAGCCTTGTTAGTAGATTTGACAGATATATATATATATATATAAAGAGAATTGTTGTATTATAGGCAACCAAGCAATTTGTCCAGTTAGGAAGGGTGCCTGTTTTTAATAGTGGGAATTAGGAGGACATTTTAATAGATACACATCCATACATTCATACATGTATTAAAAACAGTACCACTCAAATGGTTTCATCAGGAGGGACCAATTCTGTGGGGGTAAAGAGCGGCTATAAAAGGAATCCAGGGGAACAAATATGGAGACAATTACGCAGAAAAGCAAATTTGATGTAAACACTGTTATATTTAATTTGTTTATCAGCATAATTATCTCCATATCTGCTCACCTGGATTCATCTTATAGCCACTCTTTACTCCATGGAATTGGTCCCTCCTAAAGACATCGGAATCTAAGTTTGAATCATTTGAGTGATACTAATTATTTTCTATACTAGGAATCTCTGGTTCTCATCTGTTGACTATATACGTTCATACATGTGTGTGTGTGTGTGTGGCCCAATGGTTTTTTTTGGGGGGAGGGGAGGATTATTTGGATCCATTTCCTGGACTGGGTAGCATGTTGTGTCCTTCATCATGGTTCGTCATTTCACATTGTTCCAGTCTACTCAGCTAAATGTGAATACAATATAGTAGTGAAATGGCCCTCCAGCTGTCATACCCCTGATGTTTCAATAAGTTAAGCCACTGGAGGGTGAGTGTGTATGTGACTAAAAGGAGGTCTGTGTCTACTCACGACTATATAAGCACCTAAAACTGCAAAAGCACAGTACATGCTACCAGGTCACTTGCAACAGATGGCTATGATTTGTGCATTTATGTGTGTGTGTGTGTGTAAATTCAAGTTCTTGTGTTATTGAAGATTTTTTATTAATTAGCCAGTTGAGATATTTCAATTGATGAAGGTGGAAATGTTACCTCCTAAAACTAAGGTTGCCACTTCTGTCTCTTACTATCCTTCACACTCATTCCTCTTTCTGGCTTTCATGCCATTCTACTCCCACTTTTCCTGTTTCTTTAAGCAAACAAAATGAGATTGTTTAATGATTTTCAGCCAAAACAGCTCAAGTTCAAAAGAAAGTGAGGTATATAGTATAATGCTCTAGAGATCTCATTTGGAAATAGAAAAAGATATAATATCGAAATTATACACCTACACACTTACACACAAACAACATACAATAGCATTGCTTTTCTTTATTTTCCTTTGAACTTCAAATGTTTAGGTTGCCAGTCATTAAATAGTCTTATTTTCTCTGCTTTTGAAGATGTATAGCCATGAGTTTAGTTTCTTTTCTATAGTGTTTCAAACTATTAAAATACTATTATATACACAGGCACACATAGAGAGTTGTACACATTATAAACAGATACACATTCATAGACATAAACACACACGTACATAGATATAAACTTATAAACACACACGCACACATACACAACACACACACGCACATATATGCATATACACACACCTATCTAACTACTTACCTTCCTACCTATAAATACACACACACACACATGTATATAAGCACACACACATACAGATATACGTACATAGCCTTTGATTAATAATAGAAGAAATACTTTAGATCTGTTAAGTATTAGCAGTTAGGAAGAAGCTAATATATAAAAGTATATTACTAATGATTCTTTTGCCAAAATGAAACCTATTGATTAGAAGAGGGTAAAGCTCTAATTTTTTTCACCTCACCTTTGAAGTAGTATCTCTATGTATGCATGACTACCTGCCACCCCCACTACAGTACACACACACAGAGTAGTCTATTTTCACTTAACCTTTGGTCTCTGACTTGACTCCTGTTTTTATAATTCAACCCATGTCATATTCCTTTTCCCTTTACTTCTTCTGTACTATTCTGCTGAGTTGACAAGTGTATGAACTGAAGGTTATTCTGTTTCCACTGAAATGAGAGATCAATGTTACAGCTTATTCAACTAAGTTGACATCTTCGTTGGAATTCAAGGAATGGCTAATACACAGGTTCAGTGAAGGCACATGGCTTAGTGGTTAGGTTAATTGGCTCATGATTGTAAGGTTGTGAGTTCAATTCCCAGCAGTGCATTCAGTCTTTGAGCCAGTACTTTATTTCCCATTGCTCCAGTGCATTCAGCTGGCAAAAATAAGTAGTAGCTGTATTTCAAAGGGCCGACCTTGTGATGCTGAATCTCTTTATAGAACTATGTTAAGGGAACATGTGTCTGTGGAGTGCTCAGCCACTTACATGTTAGTTTCATGAGCAAGCTGTTCTGTTGATTGAATCAACTGGAACCCTCGTTGTAACTGATGGAGTGATAGTTAATACACAGGTTCAACTTGTATTTGGCTAAATGTGGTTTAGATGTTTGTATCATGAAGTAGAGAAGGCTAGCTGGCAAAACTGTTAGCACACTGGGCAAAATGCTATGCTTAGAGGCATTTCATCTGTCTATTCATTCTGAGTTCAAATTCCACTGAGGTCGACTTTGCCTTTTATTCTTTCGAGTTCAGTGAAATAAGTACCAGTTGTGCAATGAGGTCGATCTAATCGATTGCCCCCCCATCTCCTCCAAATTTCAGGCCTTGTGCCTATTGCAGAAAGGATTGTTAAGTACAGAAAAAAGTGGTGGATTAGTAGAATTGTTTAGTGTTAGAAAAATGCCTTATGATATTTTCTCCAACTCTTTAGGTTCTGAGTTCAAATCCTGCTGAGGTCAACTTTGCTTTACATCCTTTTGGAATTTATAAAATGAAGTATCAGTCATGTACTGGGGTTTGATGATATTGACACAACCCTCCTCAAAATTGGTTGTCAATTTTAAGTTAATTACATCAACTTCAGTGCTCAGATGGTGCTTGTTTTACCAACCTGAAAGGTGGCATTTGAACTCAGGATGTAAAGAGCCAGAAGAAATATCACTAAGCATTTCTTCCTTGTATGTTAATTATTCTTCCTGGTGGCCACCTTCCCTTGTACCTGAAAGAAAAAAAAAACATTATTAAGCACAGAAAGATAAAATGTTCTATAATCTTAGCAAATGATGATATTAAAACATTGAACATACAGACAGAGACAGTTTTATAGTTATAGACTACTGTGTGTCTTTGTTCCACCTATTTGTCATGATAAACTTTATGTTGGTTAATGTTATCAAGGGTGTGCAGTTTTATAGTGACAGACTGTCTATGTTCCAACTATTTGTTATAGTAAATTTTATGTTGGTTAATATTATCAGTGATGTGCTACAGTTTTATAGCGACAGACTATTGAATGTCTTTGTAGTACCTATTTGTCAAGATAAATTTTATGTTGGTTAATATTATCAATAATGTTCTCATAGACATATTTCTATTCATCCAATATCTTTTGATTTGTTTCATGTCTATAAAGATAATTACTTCAGCAGCACAGTAATTTGGTATTAATAGTAACCACTGGACTAACAACAGCAGCAGCACATAGGTGTATATTTAGAAAGAGTGAATTCATCATTTGCTGTGTTGAGTAGTTAAAAAAGAAATCATGATTCATTTATTTATTCATAAAAGAAACAATGTTTATGACTTTTCATCTACAGATGAGCAAAAACTACATTTAACTCTGTGAAAACCTGACCCTTGTGAAGAATCACAAACTGGTGTTTGTGGGGTATAATTTGAATGGGACAGTTATTTTTACAGTGCCTCCAGGTGCCATGCAGTGGGATCGAACCCCAAATCACATTGTTGTGAATTGAACTTTTTTAGCTACACACCCAAGCTCACTCATTCTATGAAATCATTATCAGTAAGGTTTAACCCTTTAGCATTCAAACCCGCCAGATCCAGCCCAAATATTCTCCCTGTTTTATGTTCAAACTGGCCAGATTTTCACACCTACCTTGCAATGTCATTTAAAAAAATATCCTTCACATCTTCAGGATCTCAAAGCTACGAGATATTGCATGATTAATTCAAAGCAATGTGAATAAATAAGCATTACATTTGACAGAGTAACTTGAATGCTAAAGGGTTAAGTTACATGCCTAATGTAAAGATGAAGTTGTGTGATATGGTAGTTGTTTGATATAAGATCTCCAAAAGTGGAAAGTTTTTATAAATTATGAAGTTTTAAATATTAACTCTTTAATCTGATATATTAAATACATGAAAATATCATACAACAAATCCAGATGATAGTTGTTTTTCTCAGTATTAGTAATATATCAAGTGGTACCAGTTAGAATTTGAAAGAAATGGTTACAAAACTGATTTCTAGTAAACATAGAGGGATCCTTTTGAACCCCTTGCAGTGGAAACATCCAGTGTCCTTGGCCTCTCAGCCACTTCTGCTCCTGGTCTGGTTGAAGTAGAGATTGAAATGACACCTTCAGAATGGTTTGGCTCTTTCAATACTTCTCCCTCATCAATTTTTAGAGGAATGTATTCATTGATTTATCTGCTGGGACCTCAAAATAGTAATCATCATCGTCATTGTCGTCATTATTTAATGCCAACTTTTCAATATTTACATGGGTCAGATGGAATTTATTGAAGCAGATTTTCTATGATTGGATGCCCTCCTTGTCACCAACCCTTCCCTGTCTCCAAGCAAGGTTTCCCAATGGCGAGACAAGCATGTCTAGCCATTATCACTTGTATCACAATGATGCACACTTACAACCATCATATGATGTCTAAACAAGAGTAAACACACACACACACACACACACACACACAGATACACACTCACTCACTCACTCACTCACTCACTCACTCACTCACTCACTCACTCATGCATGCACACACACATGCACGCACACACACATGCACACACACACACATATGCACACACATACTCACGATGGGCTTCTTTCAGTTTCTTCTTATCAGAGCCACTCACAAGACTTTGGTCAGCCTAGGGGTATAGTAGAAGACTATAGATGGGACATAGGAGAATTGAACCCAAGACCACAGGATTGGGAAGTAAGCTTCTCTGCCACACACCCGCACCTACACCCATAATATATAATAAAGAATATCTGCAATATATTTCTTAATAAAATTGTCCTAACTATTCTTAATTCCTGAAAATTTCATCACTGTATTCTCAATAAACAGTATTAATGTTGCTAACCAATGATGTAGTTAAATTAGGATATTAGAGATGTGGAAAATTCCAACTTGTTATATTTGCAAAATGTTACATTTACAACATGTTATATTTACAACATGTTATGTATTTAATATATTTAATAATTTCATTTGATAATTCATGTTCTGCAGCCATTGTGCAATGTTGTATGTTGGAAATTGACAAAGTGAATAGGATTTTCTCTGAGGAATAGAGTCTTAATAGTGTGCATACTGCTGCACCTGGCAATCAACAATGTGATATGCTGGTTGCAATAAGGGTCACATTCATCTCTGGTAAAAATAGTGAACTCTACCTGGAGATCCAGACTGGAAGAGGAGGTACCAGTTGCTAATTAGGCAGGCTGAAGATAGAATTATCTCCCTTCTCTTACAACAGAGATGTGACAAGGATTAAACAGGTGACCGAGTTGATGTGCAGATCTAGGGTGGAGGCACATGGCTTAGTGGTTAGGGATGTTCGACTCTCGACTATAAGGTTGTGTGTAAGATTCCTAGTGGTGTATCTGTCCTTGAGCGAGAGTTTTTATTTTACATTGCTCCTGTCCACTCAGCTGGCAAAAATGAGTTGTGTCTGTAATTCAAAGGGGCCAGCCTTGTCACATCCTGTGTCATACTATATCTCCCTGAGAACTACTTTAAGGGTACATGTATCTGTCTAATGCTCACTCCCTTGCACATTTATTTCATGAGCAGGATGTTCTGTTGATTGGATCAATTGGAACATTGTAAATGATGGAGTTCCAGTTCCAAGTCAGTCTTGATCAAGCAAACCCATCAATGGCATTCCAATCAAGACCATTCCATTTGTTGGAAGTATCTATCACTGTATTACTTTGTACTTCCTTTCCTTTTTTTAAAATGCAATGTGATGAGGGAGATTTGGTTGATATTTCTAGCTGCTCAAGCATCCAAGAATTGGTTCCCTTGGCTCATGCTTGACCAAATAAGCAGTACTTCTGTACTTAATTTTGCAGGTATTTTAATATTTCATCTCAGAGCACAATAGTTGAGTGGATTGTGTTAATCTCTTAAAACAGGTATAAAGAACATAAAAGGTCTTTAGGAAAACTACTTCAGCATAGAGTAAGAATGAAAAGTGTAGGTGCTATAGACACTTCCCGTAAGGCATTTCTATCTCAGTGACCTTTAAAGGTTAAATAAATAGGTTTAACTTCCTTTTTCTTTCTTGGCTTTCTACCTAACCTGCTAAAGAATTGTAGAATTTCTAGTTTGCTGGTTTGTTAATCAATTCCCAGATAAGTTATGAACACACAACACTTTGAACTGCATAAACACAAATATTTGGTGAAATATATTTTATTGCCTTAAGATTTTTGTTTGCTTCCTATACTATAAAAATGATAGCAATATATATGTGTGTGTGTGTGTGTGTGTGTGTGTGTGTGTGTATTTATGTTTGTATGTGTGTGGATAGCACAGAAATGCATATATCCATACATAACCAAGCAGCATAATATTTTAAGCTTTCAAGCAATAAGTTATTGAGGATACCTTGCTTTATCTTTTTTTAGAGCAAGTGACAAGGAGCTCTTGCTTTCAACAGACGATGCCTACCCAGCCATCCACCCACCACAATTTTTGTCTTGTGGTCTGTAAAGAAATCAATTTGCTATGATTTTTCCTTTTCTTCAAACAGAATACAAATAATTGCTGTGTATGAAAACACACACACACACACACACACACACACACACACACACACAAAGCAAATCAATTGTCCTCTGTCCAATTGTGGATTGTGTTCTGAAAGTAAACGTTTCCATTGCTGTTGTAGAATGCCTCCATTCAAGATGATGATGTTTGCTGAATAGAAATTAATTTTCTTAAAGGTTGAATACATTCCTACATTTCTACTTCACTGGATTCCATTTATTAACTTTTATAGAATCATTTTATTTGATTTCTATTGTTAAAATTTCGGTATTTTTATCTCACTTCATATATAATATATGTATATATATATATATATATATGTATATATATATATATATTGTACATATGCATAAATATATATACACACATACACAGTTTGCCAGTTTGTGTATGTGTCTAAACATTACATATATCTTTTGTGCATGTGTATTGACATAGAAAGATAGATAGGGCAGTCGATTAGGAGAATCAACAGAATGTTAGACAAATGTTTTAATGCCTTTCTTAATGCCAATTACTTTACAGAGAGTAATGGGATCCTTTTATGAGCATATGAGAGGATGTCATGCCCTTCACAAGACTAAGGAGTCCTCTCAATCCTACATTTTTGCTCACTTGTTAACCACTTTACAATATTTATATATCTTTATTGTTTAGTGATCTCAAATGTCTGTTTACATTCAATTCTTGTCTATGGTTCAGTGTAGGATCTTGTTTCCTAATGAAGTGTACCTCTTCTTACTGGAGGTTTTTAACATCTGTATCTTTAGCTAAAACCTGTGTTTGTATATTTTTTTTTTTTACTGTGTGCATACACTATAAATCTCAGGATTTTAGAGGTCCACTTCATTAGGAAACAAAAAGCCACTATGTACTACATCTTAAAAGCTCTATAGCCTTGTGTGTCTGAGTATTATTGTAGTTGCTAATGTTTCAATGATGTTTTGTTAATCCTATGTATGTTCCTCCACTTTACAAGTTAACATCATCAAAGAAGGAAATTTACTGCAATATCCATCACCCAGCACATATAGAGGCAATGGACCACATTTATTTTGTTTTTTTGAAATGTGTGTGTGCATCAAAGGAATAGACAAATCCACAGACCATGCAAAAAGGTGTAGACTAACAGAGGCAGCAGCAAAGGCAGAGAAATAGAGAGATGAAAAAGTAAGAGATAGAGAAATGCTACAAAAATTGAGTTAACATCAATCTGCTGTCTTATGGTGGTGAGCTGGTAAAGTCATTAGCATGCCAGGTGAAATGCTTAGCTGTATTCCGTCCATCTTTACATTCTGAGTTCAAATTCTGCTGAGGTTGACTTTGCTTTCCATCCCTTCAAGGCCAAGAAAACAAGTACCAGTTTAGCACTGCTGTAATCAGGTTAACTACTTCTGAGTATGAGTATAAAAACAGCATCCCTCTGCCAAGCAATATCGAACCAGTGTGGCTGAATAGGCTCACCAAACTAGTATGATCTCAAGCTCAAATTCATGGTCTCCACATCAGACTATGGTTGGTGGAGAGAACTTGTTGGAACCCTCATCCTGCAGTGGACAGAACATGGGCAATCCAGTCCAATGCAAGTATTGTCTCCTGCCCGGAGACTGACAGGGCTAGTTAGCCGATTTCCATAGCAAGTGACTAAGATTACAACATATCTCCTGAAAAGGATGCTGGTCTGTCACAAAGTTTATTCGTTTACACCTGAGTGGACCGAAGCAACATGAAATGAAGGAATTTGAAACCAAGAGCTTGCTGTCATGATTGCAGTGCCCTAACCACTAAGCCATGCACCTTCACTATATTACAATGAGCAGATAGGAAACTGGCTGTAAAGCTGTCTTAGGAGATTTCATCTTCATGTCAGACTAACAAGGTGTGGCTACACTCTGAGACAATACCTGCCATCAAGAGAGAACAATGCAAGAAATATGTTTAAAAACTAACTTTATTTATAAGTTGACTTTCCTATAATATATATATATATA
>NC_069006.1:6672760-6676218 GCF_001194135.2 Octopus bimaculoides | reverse complement strand
CACACACACACACACACACACACACACACACACACACACACACACACACGCACACACTCATGCATGCATTCATGCATGCATGAATGCATGCATACACTATAAATCTCAGGATTTTAGAGGTCCACTTCATTAGGAAACAAAAAGCCATCATGTACTACATCTGTAAAGCTCTATAGCCTTGTGCAGCTGATATCCAAACTATCAATATATCAATGAGAACAAAAATAAGCCTGTCAGGGTTATGAACCTGAAAGGGCTCATGATTAAAGGTTGAGCAATAAATCTTTAACTAGCAACAAGGATTCCAGTCAACACTTATTTGAAACGCTTACATTTTTTTGTTGTTCTTAGTTTGTTGTTTTATTTCTATGTCATTTTGCTGTCAGTCACGCATAACTACTCCCAAATCCTACCTACAACACATACATGCTCTCTCTCTCTCTTTCTCTCTCTCTCTTTCTCTCTCTCTCTTTCTCTCTCTCTCTTTCTCTCTCTCTTTCTCTCTCTCACACACACACATGTACATGAATATATGTATATAATACACATACACACACACACACACAACATATATATATATGCTCATGTATGTACATACTCACATGCACACACACACACACACACACACACACACATTTATACATGGACATACGCACATATGTATGTACTCACAGACCCTTGGTAGCCCCTAAATACATTTATATGTGTGTAATGGAAGAGAATAGGGTTGTACAAATATCTAAATAAGTATCAAAGTGGAATGTATGTATATTGTGTGAGTATTAAGTAACACCATTAGTGAGATCTCAATAAGTGAAGTTGGTACATACCTGCGTATTTGTGTTTAAACTGAGGGAATCTAAAGTTCACAGTATATGGGGAAACAATGTGAGAGAGATGTAATCCTAGCTTTGTTAAGGATGTGAGGCTGAGTATTTAGAGTAATCAGTCACCAGTGAGTGTTCTAGTTGAGTGCAGCTCATCTTCAAGTGCGGTGTGATAGTGTTTTCTTGATTTGAGTAGAAAGTACTGAGCTATTTTGTACACTCTCTCTCACACTTAACCAGCACCTTGGTTAAGTGTCTTCAGCTGTAGATGCATGTTGTTCATGTTTATTAGAGTAAAGATGGTCTATTACTAATCAGAGCAATTGTTGAATCTGTGCTTGTATATGGATCTCCAGCTTGGACTCTCACCAAGAGACTCAGATGCATGCTGGATGGTACCTACACCAGAATACTACGTGCAGTGCTCCTCAACATCTCTTGGAGGGAACACCCAACAAAACAACGGTTATATGGGAAAGTACCAACTCTCTCATCAACCTTCCAAGAGCGGAGATTGAGGTTTGCTGGCCACTGCTGGAGAAGTAAAGAACTTGAGTAATGTGTTTCTGTGGACACGAAATCATGGTACCACAGCGGCTGAATGACCATGGAAGACGTATATACAAAGTTTGTAGAAGATGTTGGAAGCCAAGTTGAAGACCTAAAAACACTAATGGAAGATTGAGAGGGATGGAGAGAGGTAGTCAGGTTGGCCCACGTAATCAGCCTGACTGCAAGATGCCTTGATAAAAAAAAAACTAAAAAAAAAAACTAATGTCTAGTTTTGATAGAATTTCTGCTTGTCTTTTTGTTACTGAAGATGACAGGATTGGCATGAGCCCATGGAAA
This sequence comes from Octopus bimaculoides, assembly GCF_001194135.2. Taxonomy (NCBI): domain Eukaryota; kingdom Metazoa; phylum Mollusca; class Cephalopoda; order Octopoda; family Octopodidae; genus Octopus; species Octopus bimaculoides. The sequence continues at coordinate 6,674,542 of NC_069006.1, read as the reverse complement.
GATGTTTTTGAGTTCCTCCTCTTTATGGAGTCAGTGCAGATTTGGTGTGTGATATCTCAATTGTCACAGCTTCTATTTGACCAATATCCTAAGAGGGGAATTTGTTAGATAGAAACTATGTGTGTGTGTGTGTGTGTGTTTGGTGTTAGGAAGGGCATCCATCTGTGGAAGTCATATCAAAATTGAGACATTAGAGCAAGTTGTAGTCTCTAACCTTTTGGATCCTGTTGAAAAATCCTACCCATACTAGCATGGAAAACTGATGGTGTGTGTTCCTGTGTAAATATTGTTCTGTATGTTCTCATTTATGCCACCCCAGTGTCTTCATTTACAGTCTGTGGTAAGCAAAGAATGAAAGTGCATGGCTTAATGGTTAGGGCATTCACCTCACAATTGTCAGGTCATGAGTTCCATTCCTAGTGGCACATTGTGTCCTTGAGCAAGGCACTTTATTTCACATTGCTCCAGTCCACTCAGCAGGCAAAAAATGAATTGTACCTGTAACTCAAAAGGTACAGCCTTGTCACGTTCTGTGTCATGCTAAATCTCCCACAGAAGTACAATAAGGGTATGTGTGCCTGTGGAGCACTCAGCTACTTACGCATTCCTTCCGTGAGCAGGTCGTTCTGTTGATTGTCTCAACTGGAAACCCTTGTCATCATAAACAATGGAGTGCCAGTGGTAAGTAAAACACAAACAAACAAACAAAAAACAAAAGAAAAAATAAAACAAAGCAAAATTACCCCATATTTTCAGATTTTCATGTATGAAGACTAGTGTAGTATGACAAAAATGCCTTACTTGGAAAAACAGCAAGGACTGTGGACAGAAGGAGCATCTTGCAGGTGAAAATCTGCCACAACAGATGTCATCCAACCCATGCTGGAGTGGAAAAATGAACACAAAACTGAACAAAGAAATGAATGAATCTATGTTGATATGATCATTGGAAGCTTGATCTTGTTTATAATGCTTGAGTGTTTATGTTCTGCGACTTGAACAACATAAGTCATATTTGTATTTTACAGAAATAATTCCTCTTATAGTGAGTTGCAAATTTATAACATACACACATTAACATTTATATATTTGCTTCTTTATTATTACTCACCGGTGTTTATGTGTATATCTGGATTATGTGTCTGCATGTTTGTGTGTGTGTGTGTGTGTGTGTGGTGTGTACTCAAATAATTCAAAAGATTTTTTTTAAAGACATAATTACAATGGCGAGGTAATTCAAGATTCTATCTTGTTTATTTTTTCCTTTTCTTCTGTTATTTTCCAAGGACTAAAGTGGAACATACAGACCAAGAATTTCTACTAGGATTATAAAAGAAAATAAACAAATATATATTTTTATATATATATATATAAACAACTAAAAATAATGTTGGCATTGTTATCTTCATTCTTTCTGATTATCTTTTGAATTTAGATATTACTGTATTTATATACATACTGTTTTTTAGTAAATAACAAATGAAAATGGCTTGCATTGATAAGTCCTATTTTTCTCCTTTACAAGCTATTACTTAATCCTTATAGGTATTTTTAAAATCTATTTCTTCCTCTCTTTTTTTTTATGATTCTTAGTATTAAAACTCCACTACAAGCATTAGATATAAATATACAGGTTTCTATGACTTTTTCCAGTGCATTATAAAGGAATTGGTGCATAAGATTTGTTATAATGTATAGAACAAATATATATATATATATATATACATACACACACATAAAATGCCAGTGTGTGTGTATAAATATATATATTTGTGTATATAT
>NC_069006.1:6666255-6672161 GCF_001194135.2 Octopus bimaculoides | reverse complement strand
ATATATATATATATATATATATATATATAGTGTGTGTGTGTATATTTGTATGTATATACGTGTGCATGTATATATATATTTATACACACACACACACACACACACACACACACACATGCATTAATGTATTTACAGACTTTTTTTGTTTACCCTTTTTCACTTAATAAATCCAAAGACAGGACAAAATAATCTCTTTTAAATATAATTTTTCTCAGACATGTGTGTATATGAGTGTTCAAGAGACCCTGATTTTTGTGTTTGTGAGTGTCTGTATATATGTGTGGGTATACTATTTGAAAACCCTGGGAAGTAATCATTGATTAATACACTTAACAAAATTCTAATAACTCATTATCACTGAAGGTCATATCTGGATCGGACTGGATTGGATTGGAATGCCCATGTTCAGTCTGTTGCAGGACAATGATCTCAGCATGTTCTCTCCCTCAACCACAGTCTGATGTGGAGATTGTGAATTTGAGCTTGAGAGCATAATGGTTTGATGAACCTACTCTGCTACACTGGTTTGACATGGTTTGGCCGAGGGGCGCAATGTTTATACTCTTACTCAGGAGTAGTTAAGTTGATTATATTGACCCCAGTATTCAACCAGTACTTATTTTTGTTGACCCCGAAAGGATGACAGGCAGAGCCATACCATGGTGAAATCCAAAAGTCACACACACACACGCACACGCACACGCACACGCACACACACTTCTTGACAAGGATCTGAAATACAGACAACAGCAAGTTGCCACTACTGTCAGAATTGGCTGGAATCATAGATTTCAAGCTTTAACTTGCTGATTATAAATCTTAAGTTTTAAAAGTGAAAACTAGAGTCGTGTTAGTTTTACTAAAATAAACAAGTCAGTGACTTGCCCATCCCTAAATCAATCACTAATAACTTTATTAACTGTATATGTTTATAATAAGTTAATATGCTTAAAACATATTTAGTCATGCTGCAAAATAATGATTTTGTGATTACCTAACGAGGAAACCAATAAGCTCCTAAAACTGGCTACAAAGTTGTTGTTAGTATGAATTACTGAAAATATCTGAAGTCGCCATCTATCATTATTATTATTATTATTATTATTATTATTATTATTATTATGTTGTATCAAGGATAAATAGGATTTATGTACATTAATGTTATAATTTTACATTGATCTAGACTTTACAGTTGTCAAAATTTCATTGGTAAGTGAAGTTCTGAAGTATATTCGTGGCAAGTTAATTCCATGATTTCAAACTGTAACTGCTGATGAATAATTGAGAAGAAATTATTGGAGATTCATTATTTTGGGGATCTTTCCTGGTAATATTTGACAAAAACTCTTTAAGAAACTTTAAACATCCAGACTTTTTGCTTTGGAAACTGCTCTGGGGGATCTTTTATCTGTCATTCATTTCAGTTATTAGACTGTGGCCATGCTGGAGTACTGCCTTGAAGAATTTTAGTCAAATTAATTGATCCCAGTACTTTTTTTTTTAGACTGGTACTTATTGTTGGTCTCTTTTACTGAACTGGTACGTTACAAGGACATAAACACAGCAACACCAGTTGTGGTGGGCGCCAAACACAGATACAAACACACAAGTACCTATATATATATATATATATATATATATATATATATATATATATATGTACGCCCAGCCCATGCTAGCATGGAAAGCGGATGTTAAACGACGATGATATATATATATATGCTCACATGATGGGCTTCTTTCAGTTCCTGTCTGCCAAATCCACTCACAAGGCTTTGATCGACTTGAGGCTATAGCAGAAGACACTTGGCCAAAGTGCCACACAGTGAGACTGAACATGGAACTATGTGGTTGGGAAGCAAACTTTATTCCACACAACCATGCCTGCAGAGTTTAAGTAAAAGTCTACCTTCACCTCCCCCCTCTTAGTACCCTAAATGAATCTATAACAAAACAGACTCCTGCTCCTTTAGGAATGAGTGGGTAGACTGCTACTGTCATGAACGAATGAACTTAGATGCAAAGATGCTATTTTTGTGCTGGCCCATACCATGATTATACTCTCTGTCTCCCTCCTTCTTTCTCTATCTTGTCCCTGAAGTTCCATAACATGCTGAAACTAATGCTTCTGAGACTAGAACTTCAACCCTTCTTTCCCAGCACTCTTTCTCACCTAGGGAGCTATAACTAAAATAGAAACTTCAGGGCTTTTTTATTTGACAACATGACACTGATCACTGATAAACAGTTGCATTCATATTTTCTCACAAAGGTAGAGGCAAAAAAACAAAAACAAAACAATGAAAGATAAGACCCTTCATTGGTATACAGAATTAACACTGTGTAGTTATGACATTTTAACAGCTACCTAGGAAAAATAACACAGCTACAGATGTTCCTATTTGATGTTCTGTTATGTCATTTCCTACTGGAATCACAGGTTTACATAAACTTATATGTCATCCTGGAGTGACTTAATTAAGGCACTGTCAGCTCTAAGAAGTTGGCATTTTATGTGGAAGACATTAGAAATTTGAATGTATCCCTTGCTTGGAATTGAAACCCTAGTTCTACCATCCTTCTGATACAAAACCTTCTGAGTGTTTATTTGATTATCTCATATTGACTTCAGAGGTCTTCTTTCATAGTCTAACTCTCACCATTACTTGTTTGTGATTAGAGATAAGTACTTGAGATTTCCTTTTCTGTCTATGTTCAGGCATTGGAAGCTTCTACAGTTATTCGCTGATTTCAAAATATATTCCTCTTCATGTTTGGTGAACTCAACAAGGACCCAGAAAGCACTAGATTGACTAAATTTTTATGCCTCTGATGACTGCTTTCAAGTCATTATTGTCACTTCAGGTTCAGGTGCATTGTGGGACATTTTAATTGAAAGCTGGCAGCCAGCCGTTTGCAATGAATATTGACATATTTTACACTTGTGTTTTGAATACTGGAGTTGAAGGTTTTAAACAAAGGAAAAGTTTCATACTCACTATTTCTTGTCACAACAATATTTCTCTTTCTCTCACACACACACACACACACACACACACACACACACACACACACACACACTACCTCTATATCAGCCCTCTCTATATCTTTCTTGCTTCCTTACTCATTAAGATGTGTGTGTGTGTATATATATATATATGTATGTATAATATGTATATGTATGTATGTATAATATGTATATGTATGTATGTATAATATGTATATATATGTATGTATGTATAATATGTATATATATTTATGTATGAATATATGTATATATAAATATATGTGTGTGTGTGTGTGTAGATATATATATATATATGTGTGTGTGTGTGTAGATATATATATATATATGTGTGTGTATATGTAGATAGATAAATATATACATATAGAACTCAATCATTTTTTTTGTCAGTTAGAAAGATTTGTTGCCAACTAGTTTAACTCTAGCGCCATTGATTCAGTTTGATTTGTCGATGAAGTTGTGTTTATCAAGGAAACATATCTAGTATTGTTGATGTTGTTGTTATTGTTTTTTCCTTCATCTTGATTAAAACATGACAAGGTTTCAGTTTTCAGGAGAATTATGTTTGTGGAGGTGTACATGTTTGCATACACACTCTAACTACATACATACAATAGCTCACCACATGGACACGGACACACACACACTCACACGCACACACATTTACATGCTTGTAGCCTTTCTAATTTTTGATCTTGACTAAACTGCAACTCCACTTTATGGACCATTTCCAAATGTGTTTCCTTCAACTTCATCAACTCTGACAATATAGCCTGTTTGTTCCCCTGAGTCTTCACTAAAGTCTTTTGTCTAGTTTTACTCATAGCTTAATCTACCATTACAAAAAAGGTTCCATCAATTCAGTTTTCATTTCCAGTGATCACATAGTTTTCCTCCTTTTATAATCCTCTCTCATGCAAGACTACAAAGCACTTTCTTACTTAAAAAAAAAAAAAAAAAAAAAAGCAAACATACCCACTACCGTAGACCCCTACCTCAACCCCACTCTCCCTTTAATACCACAACAGGTGTGGGACTTTATACTGCTGAATCAATATAAGTAAGCAGTCCCTGTTGTTTTCTTTCTTCTGGTTTTTTTTTGTTGCTAACTTAATGTAGTATGCTCTTCTCTATAATGCCAGTTAACAGCTTATATATATTCATCTTGTTTCACCAGGGGAATCTAGATGTTTTTTATGTATTTTTACTGAAGCAAATAGATTAATGTATTTAGGCCTGACAGTATCATCACAAGGTCATCAGTTCAAACATTGCTATATACATAGCAACATTATGAATGAAGACAAGGCATATTACTCTATCTACCTTAGACAACTGTAGAACAGAAATGAATTAATTCTCTGCTTTCATGGCTGAGCAATTAAGAGGTGGAAAAGGTTGTAAATACAGATGCTCCAATAATTTATCTGTGAATATCAAAATTTGTTATAAAAAATAATGTTACACTACTTTTACAGGCCAATATAGCAACCTTTACATAGTTACTTGACTGCTAGAAATAACAACCAAATCTCTCTTTCTTGAATAATGCTCTACCATTGTACAAAAAGGAAGGACAAGTCTAGAATGACAAAAACAAAGAAGGAATGGTCATGAGTTGGATGATGCCTTTGACCATAGGTAGGGCCAGGTTTATGTATGGGCTAATATAGGTCATGGCCCATCTTTGGTTGCCTCAAGTGTTAGGGGATCACTTTAACTCAGAGGAAGCCTATAGCTTGGAGTTAAAAATTAAAAGAATATCTACAGAAATCAAATTGTGATTTTTTTGGTATATATTAATTAGTCACTTATCTGAGGGCAAGTAGCCCTTCATTCTTCTACCTATGAAAATAACTTATTAACAATTGCTATTTAAATATTTTTTAGATAACATTCAAATAAGTTGGAAGGACTATAAATTCTTGTTTTAAAAATATTTACAGTTTGAATTATATATGCTAACAATTCTGCCAGCTGGCAGAATTGTTAGCATAGTGGGCAGAATGTTTAATGGCATTTCGTCTGTTCAAATTCCACTGAGGTCGACTTTGCCTTTTTGGGGTCGATAAAATAAGTACCAATTGAACACTGGGGTCGATGTAATCAACTTACCTCCTTCCCACAACTTGCTGGCCTTCTGCCAAAATTTGAAACCATTATTATTTTTATTATTATTATGTAATATCATTATATAATATTATGTATCATAATATAAAATGATTTTTTGATAATATATATATTTCTATGTTTGTGCTTGTAGATTTCAAATTGTTTTCTTTTTTAACTGGAAAATTCTAGTGTAGTATTTGTGTTCACAAAGAAATTTTTATTCCGTATCAACATATTTGTGGATGAATCCAGTAAATCCATTTTAAATTCAAACTAAATCAATAATTTTGTCAAACTGAAATTCATGGAATGAATTTCCAGATTGGGGCTTTTTATGAGTAGCTGTTAAGTGAAGCATATAAAAACAGGAAATCATTCTTTGTCTCTTTTTGTAGGTTAAAAACAGAAGATTTATTTTATATCTATCTATCTATCTATCCATCCATCCATCCATCCATCCATCCATCCATCCATCTATCCATCTATCTATCTATCTATCTATTTATCTATCTGTCGATCTGTCTGTCTATCTATCTATAAAAAATGGGTAAATGTGGCAAGAATGGTAAGAATGAAAGACGACACCATTTTAAGCATAGACTTGTAACAAAAAGAGACAAAAAGAGAGAAGGTACTTTCATGTACCTTTAAATAAAAAAAAGAAAGCCTGAGGTGACCGTGGTCTTTTCCGTAGGCTTTTCTCTCCATGGATAAACCTAATCTGTTCCCCGTTTTTTACATCGACTGTGATACACGATCCCTATTGATG
>NC_069006.1:6658180-6664508 GCF_001194135.2 Octopus bimaculoides | reverse complement strand
TCCATTTTCTGTATTTAGCCCTGTGTGGCTATAATAAAAAGATATCTATCTATCTATCTATCTATATATCCACCTACCTTTCTACTCGTTTCAGTCATTTGACTGTGGCCATGCTGGAGCACCACCTTGAAGAATTTTGAAACAAAGAATTGACTGCACAACTTTTTTTTTTTAAGCATAATACTTATCTTATTGGTCTCTTGCTGAAAATTATGGGTTTGTAAACACACCAACACTGATTGTTGAGCAGTGGTAAGGGATAAGCATAGATACAAAGACACACACACACATATATATATATATATACATATATATGACAGTCTTCTCTTAGTTTCTGTCTACCAAATCCACTCACAAGACTTTGGTCAGCCCGAGGCTATAGCAGAAGATACTCGCCCAAGGTATCACACAGTGGGACTAAACATGGAACCATGTGATTGGGGAGCAAACTTCTTACCACAAAATCATGCCAGTACCTATATATATATATATATATATATATATATATATATATATATATATATATATATATATATACATATATAGGGTAGAGGGTAAAGGCTCCCTTTGGTCATGAATGACCATAAGATTGCATCTAGAAAGTTACCCTCTGAGGCACAAGTCTGGGCAAGGTTGCTTATGAAAGACCAGCAGTCAGCCATGCATCCCAGCCACCCCTCTCTCCACACCACCCATATTATCCAAGGGAAAGGCGAAGACCAATACAGTTTGGCACCAGTGACATCACAGCTCATTTCTACAGCTGAGTAAACTGGAGCGACTTGAAATAAAGTGTCTTGCTCAAAAACATGACACACAGCCTGGTCATGGAATCAAACTCACTAACCCATGAGTGTGAGCTATACACTCTAACCACTGAGCCATGCACCTGCATGCACACACACACACACACACACACATATAGATATCAGACTTAATTAAATCACTCAGATGAAAGCTAACCGTTGGCAACAGCTGTGGTGGTTTGCAGGAATAAGGTTTAACTTTTCCCATTAGTGAATGCTTTATCTCTAGATTGTTAATATGATGATGACCCCTTTGAGATGGTAATCTTAGAAGTGAAAATGCTTAAAAAATGCTTCTTGAAATGTCAGTGATATTTTTTTGTTTTATCAGTTCTTGGTGCTTAACTCTGAGTTATTCCTTTAATTTGCCAGTAGACTCACTACAAGAACACTTGAAGCTAGAAGTGAATGAGTTGAAAAGCTGATCAAAAGCCAACATTTAGGAATTGTTACAACTGATGATGTTGACGTCTTGGACATTGTATTTACACTTTGTATCAGAACATATTTATTGTGTGAAAGGTAGTTTTTAATTCTTATTTATGTATTTATTTTAATTATTATGGTTTTCTATTATATATATCAGTAAAGTTGCTGGCAATTCATAATACCATTCCTATTTTTTTAATAACCCTTGCCAACATGAAATTAAATTTATATATATATATATATATATATATGTCTGTATGTATATGTTTGTATAGATAGATGTGAGGCCAAAAGTACTTGGACATTTTCTGTTAGTTTAAATGCTGCTTGGCACCACTGAATGGAGTGATAATGTTGGAAGATAATGAAATAGTTATATTCTCCAATGAGCTGTTGATTAAAGGAACATCCCACAGGTCAAGCTGTATGTAAAATAGTTTGAGTGAAGAGTTGTGTGCAGACAGCAAAGTTACAGAGGTGTTAGAATGGCAAACGGATTGCCTTGTGGCATTGGTCCTAGCTCTCTGCCTCTGAATTTAAGACCTCTTCAAGCTGACCTTGCATTTCAGACTTTCGACATTGACAAATAAAATACTGAGCTTGTTTCTTCCCCTCTCTGAATGAGCTACATTAAAAAACCTTAACAAAGAGAATTAACATCATAGCTCCCAATAATCCACTCTGTGTACTTCATTAGAAGATTAAAGAGTATATATTAGGTCAAGCCATTCTGCTGTTTGTGACAGTATAGTGATAAAAATCAAACTGGAGCCTGGTGCAGCTATCTGGCTTACCAGTTCCAATCAAACTGTCTAACCATGCCAGCAAGGAGAGCGGACGTTAAATAATGATGATGATGAAGTGTAAGGCAGCTCATTACCGTTTCTTTACTGCTCCAATATTTAAAGAATATATTTGTAATAACAGATCAAGAATAAAACATCATGCTGTGACATTATGTTGATTTTGTGGACAATTGAACAAGATATGTTTAATACTTACTAATAATACTACTATATTTCCTGCATCAAGGACACTCTGATCTTGATGTTGTGTCCTAATTTTGACTTGAAAATTTTTAGAGTAAAAAAAGACAAACATAAAAACAAGGCTTTTCAGCATTTATTTTCATCTACTTTCCCAATATATTTCTGTCACATATAGATCCTGTAGGGCTTGCATATTTTACTTTTACTTTTACAGATTGGGAACACTGTTAGTTTAGCATAGATTATCATCCTCTAGGGTCAAAATAGGCTCATGAAAAATATAACCTTCATCTTCTAGGACACAATAAATTCTCAAGGTTTGTTTTAGGATAAAAATAGCATCCTTGTTGCCAGGAAATTTGATATTTATCGCATTATATCTTTGTATTATGTGTCAACTCAAAGAAGGGTTTTTCAATGATATGAAAGGTTTGTCAATTGGATAGACTGATGACTGAATTGGAATGTTACTCTATCTTATTCACTGTCTGTTGTTTGTAAACTCATGTTAGTTTTTCATACATCTTGATGTCAATAGTTAAATTCAAATCAATTTGAATGAATTCTAACACTTTACCTCTCTTGTGTATCACATGTGACACACAAGGCATATTTATCTGGTGTCTGTGCTTTGTATATGATATATATTTGCAATTTTTTTCTTCAACTGCCATAGTAACTTGGGACTTATGAAATGAAAGCTTTATAATACTCAGAACAAAAGCTAACTAAAAGTCTGAAATCATATTTCCCTAATGTCCATGCATTATAAATGAGACATGTTCCAAATTTTTTCCAACCACCAGAGTAACTTTGGACTTACAGAAAGAAAGCTTTACATCAATCAGAATGTATGAAACAAAGGTTAACTAAAAGTCTACAAGCATATTTCCCTGGTGTCTATGAACATATTCACAACTTTTTTCAACCACCAGAATAACCTGGAACTTATAAAACGAAAGCTTTATATTACTCAGAACGTATGAAACTAGGATTAACCAGAAGTCTGTAGACAAGCATGGACTTGTAGGACAAATTCATGAAAATACTTTGGACAAGCAAAGGGTTAAAACAGAAAGGTATTCTGCTCCTATCTTTAGCTTACCACTATTGAAAAATAAACAAAAACAAAACTTTTTGACTTCATTAGACAGGGATCATTAATAAATAATACACTTGCCTTCCTCTCATTGCTGCCATTATGTATTTCATAATTAGAACGTTTCTAAAGTAGCATGACATCTTGGTGAATATTACTTTTGCAGTTTATAATGATGAGGTCATAGAAAAGTTTTGTGACACATGTGGCAGTGTTACACCAATGTTCCATGACTGTTAAATCTTTTGTTACTGGAAATCAATAACTAGTTAAAGGGATATTAAATTCCTTACTAAATAATTGCTCAATGCTTTTAGTAATTTTTCCTAAAGTATTTCAATGAAAAGCAAACCACAATCTAAAATATTTTTGCTATTGATTAATGTAAAATATCTTTTTTAGCTAATTTTATTTTTTTTTAATATTTACAGTGTGTAGTTTTTAAAAGAATTAAACAAATGGAAAGAAAATCTTTTGATTATATTCTTTAAATAATTGATTGGCTAATTACATATTTTCTGCTACAAATGATGGAAATCAATTCAACATTTTAACCTTGTCAATGAGATCTGGAAATTCTGTTGTTGTTTTTTTAGTTCTTCAGTTTCAGATTTTGTATTTTTATTATTCCTTTCAAAGAGCTTTATTTAAACATTTATTGCTAGTTTCGAAAAATTGTTAAGAGTTGTGAAAGCCATCTTTTAACGTATTTCTAATGCTAGGGTTTGTACTGTATTTTTTTTTTTTTTTTTAATTATTGGTGACTTGATCAGACATTTCAATAAATTAACATCCATAAATTAACTTTTTTTCCATTAACCACTAATTGAGAAGAGGAAGGGAGGAGAGAGAAAGAGGGAGACAAAGAGGGGGCTAGAGAGTGAGAGACATAAATATTTTAGTCAATTACTCAGACCTAAATCATTTAATCTTTCAACCAATGATTGTAAAATATTTTAAATGAACATTGACCACATGAAGCTATCTACATTGCTAGAAGGATAATTGGTATGACGCTTCTTTGTCAAAGTAAATTATATTTACAGAAGACAAAAGTAATTGCAAAACTGTTAAAAGAATTTGTCAAACTAAAAGTATAGGCACGGGTTAGGCTGTATGATTGAGAAGCTTGCTTCCAAAGCATGTGGTCTTGGGTTCAATTCCACTGCATGATACCTTGGGCAAGTATCTTCTACTGTAACTGTGGGCCAACTAAAGTTTAGTGAGTGGATCTGGTGGCCAGAAACTGAAAAAGGCCTGCCACATGTGTGTATACACATGCAAGTATACCCTTGTCTTGACATCACATGATTGTTGTGAATGAGTATCACCATCATGTATGTGATGTTGTTCTTTCCCAATCTTGGAAATATTTGGTCATGGGAAAATATTACATTGATTTGGAAACAGGTGAGGAAGGGCATTTGGTCATAGAAAACCTGCCTCAACAAACTCTCACTCATCCAAGCATGGAAAAGCAGACATAAAAATGACAATGATAATAAAAAATGATTAAGGTTCTGTTATTAAACTTACATCTGTTACGGTAAACAAATGTCATGTTAGTCACAAAAGTATTTCAACAACCATTATTGTCTGAAATCTATAGGGTAGCAGGGTGGCAGGATTGTAATCATGCTGGGGAAAATGTATAATAGTATTTCATTCAGCTTTACATTCTCAGTTCAAATTCTTCTGAGGTTGACTTTGCTTTTCATCTTTTCAGGGTTGATAAAATAAGTACCATTGTGCCCTGGAGTCGATATAATTGACTAGCCCCTTTCCCCCAAATTCCAGGCCTTGTGCTTATAGCTGAAAGGATAATTGTCATCATCATCATCATCATCATTTAACATCTGTTGTCAATGCTGGCATGGGTTGGACAGTTTGACCGAGCTGGCACACTGGAAGGCTGCACCAAACTCCAGTCTGATTTGGCATGGTTTTCTACGACTGTATACCCTTCCTAATGCCAACCACTCTGAGAATGTAATGGGTGCTTTTACATGCCACTGGTATGGATGCCAATTTGCATGATACTGGTATCTGCCATGACTGTGATTTTGCTTGGCTTGATGAGACTTCTTCTCAAGGACAACATAATGCCAAAGGTCTGTGAGGCCCAACACTTGAAAGGAACTCAGCCACTTTGTCTCTGTGAGGCCCAACATTTGAAAGGAACTCAGCCACTTTGTCTCTGTGAGGCCCAACATTTGAAAGGAATTCAGTCACTTTCCCTCCATAAGACCTAATGCTCGAAAGGTGTCTTCTAAGTGCCACCAGCATGGGTGCTCTTGGCTTGACAGGTCCTCTCAAGCACAGCACATTGCCAAAGGTCTCTGTCACCAGTCATTGCCTCTGTGAGGCTCAAAGTTCAAAGATCATACTTCACCACCTTATCCCATGTCTTCCTGGTTCTACCTCTACCACAGGTTCTCTCTACAGTTAGAGATCGGCGCTTCATTACACAGCTGTCCTCGACCATATGCATCACATGATCATACCAGCACAGTCATCTCTCTTGCACACCACATCTGATGCCTCTTATGCCTAACTTTTGTCTCAAGATGCTTACACTCTGCCGAACATGCACACTGACATTGCACATCCAGTGAAGCATACTGGCTTCATTCCTTTCAAGCCTACACATGTCCTCGGCCGTCATAGCCCATGTTTCACTGTCATGTAGCATAGCTGTTTGCACACAGGCATCAAACGATCTGCCTTTCACTCTGAGAGAGAGGCCCTTTGTTGCCAACAGGTATAGGAGCTCTTTGAACTTTGCCAGTTTGTATGAAATATAAATAAGATTTGGAATAAGGATCACAGGTCACTAAAGATGGATGTTGTTAAGTATTTGGTTTAACCTTTCTGCCATCTTCACATGGGCTAACAAGTGGTTCTGCATATGTTTACTTGGCCTGTAAGACATAGCAGCCAAATCTATGTATCCATGTGTGTGTGTGTGTGTGTGTGTGTGTGTGTGTGTGTGTGTGTGTGTGTGT
>NC_069006.1:6655577-6657897 GCF_001194135.2 Octopus bimaculoides | reverse complement strand
CACACACACACACACACACACACACACACACACACACACACACACACACACACACACGCACACACGCACACACACACACACCTAATGTTGTCTAACAGTGATACATGTCCTATGAACATAAAGGTCCTGCAACAAGTGGAGATGAAAAAAAAAAAAGGAGAAATAAAGTCTATTAAATGTCCATTGTTATAAGAAAGAGAGAACTGAGTTGAGAAAATGTCTGAACATGATTGACTAAATGTGTGGTACAATGCTGAATGGATGTGGAGAATTAAACTGATGGTGTCGAAGGTCTAGAATGGGCTACTGAAATTATTATATTGGAGAACATTACACCTCACAAATAAGATGATTCAGGATCAGCATTGCATGGCAAGTTGTTGACTCAGTCAATATATCCAGCGGTGAGCTGGCAGAAACGTTAGCACGCCGGGCAAAATGCTTAGCAGTATTTCGTCTGTCTTTATGTTCTGAGTTCAAATTCCACCAAGGTCGACTTTGCCTTTCATCCTTTTGAGGTCAATAAATTAAGTATCAGTTGCATACTGGGTCGATCCAATCGACTGGCCCCCTCCCCCAAAATTTCGGGCCTTGTGCCTAGAGTAGAAAACAATATATCCTAGTTTGACAGACAATAATATCTTTAGTTGAAACTCTGTTTTTAGAACTGTTTTTAAATTCCATGCTTCCAGAGTGGCTTGATACATCATTTTCTCTTTTATTTACTTTTATTTCAGCTTGATTATTTGTTGACAAGTATTTCACTCCTGCTTTACTAGATTATTGAGAATTAAACTATCTTACTTTAATGCACTTACTTGTTCTTGTTTGTGATTAGAGGCTTAGGCAGTTATCCTATTTATTTCTGCATCTATTATATAACCATTTAGTAATGTTCACAATTTGTTTGTTGACAATAATCTCTATTTCCATTCTATCTGGATGTGTCTCCTCTTTACTATGATCTACAGATGTACGTAAACATGCTGATTTATTTTCCCTCTAGTCTTCTAAAATAATATATTGCCATAGTATAATTACAGTGTGATTGTCCAACACCTTGCCTGTCTGCCATTGAAATCTTATGAAATCTAATTATTTAGTTTAGTTTGTTCAAGCATTCAAGTGGTAAATGGTAGTTTTCTTGTAAACAAAGATAAAATATAAAATAAAATAATCATTGTTCATGAGTTCTGTAAGTAAAGTTATGATAGGAAACAGAACACAATGAATGCTCTCTCTCCCCTCCTCCTCTCTCTCTCTCCCTCACACACATACACATGTGTGTGTGTGTGTATTGATGGTTCGACTCAAATTTGCATTATAAACTGTTTTACAGGCACAAAAAGCATGTCTGATCATTTGGATGTTTAGTAATGTTGACATATGTTCAGCAACTCTTTTTATTTTTTTTGTACACACACACACACACACACACACACACACACACACACACACACATTTTTTATCGTGTTTCAGTCATTAGACTGTGGCCATACTGAAACACCGCCTTGAAGAATTTTTAGTTGAATGAGTCAACTCCAGTACTTACTTTTTTTCTAAAACCTGGTACTTATTCTATCAATCTTTTTTGCCAAACTGCTAAGTTAGGAAAATGTAAACACACTAACACCAGTTGTCAAGTGATGGTTGTGGACAAGCACAGACAAAAAGACACACACATATAAATATATATATATTATGTGCATTTGACAGGCTTTTTTCAGTTTCTGTCTACAAAATCCACTCACAGGGCTTTGGTTGGCTCAAAGCCTAGGTAGAAAGACACTTGCCCAAGGTGCCACACAGTGGGATGGAATCCAGAACCATGAAGTTGGGAAGCAAGCTTCTTACCACACAACCATGCCTGCACCTATGTATATATATTTTCATAGGCGCAGGAGTGGCTGTGTGGTAAGTAGCTTGCTAACCAACCACATGGTTCCAGGTTCAGTCCCACTGCATGGCACCTTGGGTAAGTGTCTTCTATTATAACCTTGGGCCGACCAAAGCCTTGTGAGTGGAATGAAGCCTGTTGTGTGTGTATATATATATATATATATATATATATATGCGAGTAAAAATAAATACAAAAAAAGGTGGATTTTTTTGTATGATTGTGTATAGAGGAATATATTATTTTGTTTAAAAGAGTTCCAACACTGTCTGTTTTTTATGTTTTATTTATATTCCTGCAGAACTAATGTGGGGTATAGAATATGGAATATACAATATATAATATAATATACAATATATAATATAAAATAAAATAAAAATGGATGGCACCATGAAAGAAAGTATTGAATGTAGATGAAATATT
>NC_069006.1:6649759-6655551 GCF_001194135.2 Octopus bimaculoides | reverse complement strand
TATATATATATATATATGTTTGTGCTTGACAATCGATGTTGGCAAAAGAGACCGATAGAATAAGTACTAGGCCTACAAAGAATAAATCCTGGGGTTGATTTGTTTGACTAAAGGCAATACTCCAGCATGGCCACAGTCAAATGACTGAAACAAGTAAAAGAAAAAAATATGTTGGCACATAATTACATACACAGCAAAATACACACACACACACACACACACACACACTCACACACACACACATATAATTACTCACATGGACATATACACATACACACATTCCCACACTTGATCACACAGCACACATTCTTACGCTTATTTTCTTTCATGCCTCCTCCCACCCCTCATAATCCTCCCTTTATTTCTGTTTTCTCATGTTTTCATGGAGTGGATTTTTCTTCCCCAATACAGCATTTTGCAACTTGTTGCAGTTCTTTGTCCATCTCCACCCTGAGATCAGCTTTCATCGCTTCTCATGTCTCCACACCCAGTCTTCCTCTCTTATCCATATTCCTTCCACTTTTTTACTCAACTGTCATCCACCATGTCATCCATGGTGGATGACAGTTGGATAAAATAAAGTCTTCTCTTTTCCACACTGCATTAGATTCCTCACATACCTAGCTTTTCTCTCGGCTCATTTGTTCATTTGACCTCTGTTGTTCACACACTCTTATCCTCACCTCATTTGTTTCCTGCCTTCATACATTTTCTCTCTCTTCTGTTCCATGTTTTGACACACCATGCAGTACAGTATTGCAGTTTCTTCCTAACCACCATACACTCTACTTTGCACTCAAAGAGAGATTCCCTTTGCTGCCAGCTGAGGTAACATCTCCCTAAACATCTCTACTTAGTTCTTATATTGGCTACTATGCTTCTGGAACACCCTCCTGCACTGATAATTAAGTCATTTACACAATTAAAGGTACCAGCTAATTCTGAGGAGTCCTCTGAGCATTTCAAACAATTTGTATCATGTAAAAAGCGCTAGTGATAGTACCATGCATAAAACACCCAGTACACTCTGTAAAGTGATTGGTGTTGGGAGGGCATCCAACTATAGAAACCATGCCAAAACAGACAGTGGAATCTGGTGTGGTCCCTGATCTTACCAGCTCTTATCAAACCATCCAACCCATGCCAGCATGGAAAACAGACATTAAATGATGATGATGTTGGTAAGGATAAGGATCATCTTACTGCTAATTACTGCAGTCTTCCCCCTTTATTATCCTACCTGCAATCCCCACTGCATCTCTTGTGCACCTGTAGCTTAAATTGGATACATTATCTCAGCATAGACATTAATGTAGTATATAGTGTAAACATGTAGTGTAAACATTCAAATATTGTCACTGTCTTTCCAAATTCTGCTGCATTTCACTTTGAATTTTTGGTTCTCCAAAGTAATCTTGGTGCTAAAACTGAACTACCTTTCTTTTGGCTGCAAATGTTGATTTGAAAATTTCTACATGTATGCCAAAAAATACAGTAGAATTTGTACTGATTCTTCTGCATTTCGAACTTGGCCACTTCTCAGGTAGCAGCAGTCTCCAGCCTTTATTTCTGATAACTAAACACTTACTCATATACCCCTTCCCCCAACCACCATCCATACATACACTTTTTCTTTCACCTCCTCTCCCTCACTCACACACACACACACACACACACACACACACACACACACACACACACACACACACAGCTTTTATTCCTGATACTAAACACTTATATACCCCCTACACTTTTCTCCCCACCTCTTTCACTCACACATACCTATGCACCCCACCACACCCACGTATATATGTAAATTTTTGTCTGAGGGATGTTTTATATTTGTTGATATGTGCAATATGCCATTTCAGAGTGTAAAAAATCTTTAGACCATAACATTGCTTAGTCAAAGCTTTGTGATTGCAATATAGACTGAGAAATCAATGGAATAAATTGATCAGATTTCCCATATAGCAACAGTTTTGCCACAAGTCACCAAGTGACTAACATGATGTAATTTAACCCCAACGACCTGCTAAATCTTCACTTGTGGAAGAAAAGAATGACAATGAGACACCAGACAGATTTTTAAATATATATTGTTGATAGATTTTTTTGTGTGAAACAAGATAGAATAACCAACAACAAAAAACTAAACAGCTTTATTGAATTATGTCTTCTGGTGTCATTTAATGAAATGCTTGCAGAAAATCTGTTATTAACAGAATTACAAATAAAAGTAAAAATTGCTTATGTCATAAGAATTTAGAAACTGTGAGATAAGTGAAATAAATCTCTTTTTTTATCAGTGGAACTCAAAGTAGATAAAACTATAAATTATAGCATTTAAATATTTGGTTAAAAAAAAACTCAAAGGCTACCAATAGGACAACAATCTGTCATGTTTACAGAAGTTATGGGTTCTGTAGCCCTACAGACAGCCTTTAAGTTTTTCCATCGAAAGGGTTTTTAACCCAGTATTTAAATGCTGTTACTTATGGCTTTCCTGTCCCCACCTCATCACATTTTCACCATCTTTCTCTTCTTCATCTGAGGAAGCCACGCCTCTCTTCTAATGCAACATATCTTCTCTGTCCCTTAGTACTACTCCTCTCATTTGAGGGGGTTTTGTCCTGCAAGTTACTTGATAACCTCACTGCTTGCTGGTGACATGTAAAAAGCACCCAATGCACTCTGTAAAGTGGTTGGCATTAGGGAGAGCACCCAGCTGTCGAAACCATGGCAAAACAGACTGCAGGACTGGGTGCAGTCTTCTGACTTGCCTGTTCCTGTCAAACCATCCAACCCATACCAGCACAGAAGATAGACATTAAATGATGGTCATGATGATGATGATAAAAAAAAAACGATTTATAAAAGTAAATATATTATTTTATTTGTGAATACAATTGAAATAGTTGATCTTTTTCATTTCATTTTCATTTACATATTATTTTCCTCAAGTCACATAAAATAGAAGAAATTTAATATTTTTAGATTTTTATCTCATAAATAAATCTGAAGTTTCTCTACTACTTGTCACTGTTTTTATGTATGCTCTTTGACAACTCTTGAATTTTAGGTGAAGGATGAATTTTAAAAGTTTCTCAATAATTTCTGTGGCCTTTTTGTCATTGTTTGATTTTGTTGTAGCTGATGTGTTTCCAAGGCAGAGAATGGTTAAAGTAATGACTGCGTCATTTTTGGCATCATTCGCAATTGATGATACATTGCCTACACGATTCCAATGAACAATGAAACTGTAAATCCATGAAAGAGCAAATATGCGACCAAAATATTAAGCTTATAACATTCCATAGTTGCTATAAACTATTCTTCGGTATGGAAACAAATTCCAGTTCTTCATAGAGACAAAAAGATTGACATTGGAACTAAAGAAGTTCTGAATTGGAGGGATATGTAATATGTGTGTGTGTTTATTTATATTTTTATATTTTGCTTACTTCAGTCATTAGACTGCAGCCATGCTGGAGCACCACCTTGAAGAACTTTTAGTCAAATGAATTGACCCCAATACTTCCTTATCTTTAAGCCTGGTACTTCTTCTATTGGTGTCTTTTGCTGAACCACTAAGTTATGGAGACTTCAGCACACCACCACTGGCTGTCAAGCAAGAGTGTGGCAAACACAGACACACATATGATGGGCTTCTTTCAGTTTCCATCTACCAAATCTACTGACAAGGCTTTGGTCAGCCTGAAGATGTAGTAGAAGACACTTTTTCAAGGTGTCATGCAGTGGGACTGAAAAGGACCTGTGTGGGTGGGAAGCACTCCTGTCCCTGTGAACCAGAGACCACTGTTATACCTGTGTGTGTGTGTGTGTGTGTGTGTGTGTGTGTGTTTATGAAAATTCTTGAATCAAAGATCAGGGAGACAAGAAACCCAAAGAGGACTATATACTCTACTGAATTAGTAAAAGTAGAGATTCTTTATTAAAACATTAAATTAATAAAATACAACTGTGTATGTACACACACACACACACACACACACATATCCAACTATTGTGAATGTGAGTACCACAACCTATTGGGTTGCAGAGACCTCAGTAAATCATCTTTGGTCAACACCCCTCAAGCTATGTCCATGAGACAGTTGAGCTCACAACATGAAACCTGGCAAGATGCAGCACTTATTAATAATACCCTATCTACCTGCATCTACATACCGCTAGGTGGACTGGGCCAAAAAAGATTTAATGTTTTACATCAACATCTTTGTTTTATTCATGTGGCTCAAATCTATCAATCGGTTGATCACTCTATCATTATCTGTCTATATAAATCAACAGGTTTATTTATCTCTGTCTATAAATTAATCAGTAGAGTGTGAGCAGTCAGCCAGTCACTACTAATCGATTGATTGGTCTATAGCAATGAAAGCCATCTAAAACATCCGGATATTTACTACTGCCCTGACTTTCATCTCTCTGTACTAAAGGTAGAGGCTATAATTAAACTTAAATGTATTGCTTGTTACCACCATCTTGGGTCTTAATGCCCCACCCTCATCCTCCCTGTATGGGGAACAGTATGGGTTCCTTTAGGAACTATTAGTCTATAGCAGCTGATCAGAATATGGGTGCAGACATGGTTGTGTGGTAAGAAGCGGTGAGCTGGCAGAAACGTTAGCATGCCGGGCGGAATGCTTAGTGGTATTTTGCCTGCTGTTACGTTCTGAGTTCAAATTCCGCCGAGGTCAACTTTGCCTTTCATCCTTTCGGGGTCGATAAATTAAGTACCAGTTACACACTGGGGTCGATCTAATCGACTTGATCCCTTTGTCTGTCCTTGTTTGTCCCCTCTATGTTTAGCCCCTTGTGGGTAATAATGAAATAAGAAGCTTGCTTCCCAACCCCATGATTCCAGGATCAGTTCCACTGAGTGGCACCTTGGGCAAGTGTCTCCTACAGTAGCCTTGTGAGTGAACAGAAACTGAAAGAAACCCATCATGTGTGTGTTTGTCTCCCACCACTATCTCACAACCAATGTTGGTTTGTTTACATCCCCATAGCTTAGCTCTTCAGCAAAAGAGATCAATCAAATAAGTACCAGGCTTAAGAAAAAGAAATAAGTACCAGGGGAAAATCTCTTGACAAAATTTCTTCAAGACAATGCCCCAGCATGGCCACAGTCTAATGACTGAAACACGTAAAAGGTAAAGGTATGGAAAATGATCAATCAATGTGTAGCTATTGATCAGCCTGCAGCAACTTATCACTGTATAGCAATTAATAATCTGATCAGTATGTAGTAAAGATCATCAAACCGATCAGTGTGCCCTGAAAAACTGATTGATCAGTTTGCTGTGATTGACTGCTTGATTAGTTTGTAGTGATTGACTGATTGATCAGCTTGTAGGGAGTGGTCACTCAATTAGTCTCTAGTCACCAACTAATACATAGTGAGATTAGCATGTACAGATCAACCAATTGATTGATAAGTAGAGATCAATTGGTTTGTAGTGATTGATTAAGCAACCACTCTGTAGTGACTCATCAGTCTGCAGTTTTCAACCTACTTGATTGGTGAGATTGACTGACTGATCATGTTTAAGGGTCAATTGGTGTATAGAGATCAATCAGTGTTTAGTGATTGTTAAATCGATCAAACCTGTGTGTGATAGATAACTATATCTGTTCATCTAACTAGAGGTATGTGTGATGTATGTAAGAGCTATAGGGTTGTATTTGTATGCATGTATGGTATGTATATATGTGTGTATATGTTTATAAATATATATATATATATATATATATAAATATATATA
>NC_069006.1:6630864-6649714 GCF_001194135.2 Octopus bimaculoides | reverse complement strand
ATATATATATATATATATAGTGAAAGGGAGAGAGACATATGTATTTGTATCTCTTTGTGTGAATGTGCTTGTATTTACACACACTTTCTCACAGGGCTGCCAATGCTTCTACTTGTAACGATGACTTATTCAGTTTATCTACTTCAGCTTTTATCCAAACACGATGCACTTTCTGATACATTAAAGCACCGTGCATCTTTAATGTTCTTATCTGATTTGTCCTGTTGCTTTCAGAAAGATTAGCTTGTGGGTGCTGTAAATTATTCAGTCTCTGAATACTAACCAAATTTCTATCAATATACTTTTGAATTTACTGATAGAATACATTTAATATATAATTCTCTACTCTTGACAGAAGTATTGTTACTGATATTTAGATCATTTCGTCTGGTATTGGTTAGAATGTAAGTTACTTGTTAGTTGAATAGTTTGAATTAGAATCTATGATTTGTTAAATTTTATTTCCCACCCTTCCACCTCACCACCATGCTGTACTAATATTGTTTATATTTTGAAATATGTCATTTTGATTAGTCATCTCATAAAACTGATTTCAATCTCTTTATTCATATTCTAACCATAAGAATATCATTTCAGCCTTTTGTATAGAAAAGTGCTTCTTATTATACATTAGTCAAAAGTAAATTTCTTTCTGTTGGTATCGTCAGATGAAATCAAGTGTCTTTGCCGTTGAACTTTTACCCAGACCCAAACAATGTACTTTGCTTCTATTTCTGCTCAAATACTATAAAACCATCAGAAAAGATAGCTGTGTAATTTCTTTTTCTCTTTTAGTTAAAATGTTCATTCAAATTGTCTCCAAAATTAGATTAATGAAACTAATTTACTTGCACAATCAAACAGTTGTGTACACACCTCATCATGTTTACGAGTTGTAAAATGAACATAAAATACTATTAATATTGTTCAATTTCAATTGAAGCTAAATTTCCCTGGCTAAGAAGAAAACACTATGCTACTTTATTTACTACTTTCACACAAAATATCAATAACACAATCATCTCTTGGCCATTTTGTGACCCCTTAAACAGCTGCAGTCCAGCTAGTCTCAATGACTATATCTTGGTTGTTGTTTCTCCAAACAAATAGTATCCATTTTCGGTGAGATGTAGTATTCATATGTTGCGACTCCCTACAATAGGTTGGCTTTTGTTCACTTTAATAAAATTAAATCAACAAAAACATAACAGGGCTTACAATTTCACTTTCACTACTTTATCAGTTTATCTAAAGTGCAACAGAGACATACTTTTAAATTAGAAATTCATATTCTACTTCTCACTTGTTTCACACTAATTTCATATACGTATGTGTATATATAGGCATATGTGTGTATATATGTATATGTGTGTAACCACTCACTTCCCTGATTTATGATGGATGTCCTTGTTGAACCAAGTCTGCACATCTAACTTCAGTGTTTGATGATAATCTTTTCACTACCTTACATCATTAATATAACTGTGAGTTAACTTAATGTAATATCCACAATCTGTAATCAATCACTGTGACAAAAGGAAAAAAAAAATTGACTACTGCCTAAGAAAGGCAAAGGAACATTTTATTTTTTCTTTGCAGTTTCATGCCAGTTGTCTATAGAACTGTTGTGTTGTCTGGAGAGCAGCACTTCCCTCTTCTCCCTCCCACATTCCTTTCCAAGTGGAGCCAATGAAAATTAGTTGACCAGCTTTTCCCAGCTGACTTTGAGATATGAACTCTGTCTTGTGCCCAAGTGTTGTTGACTTGGGCTTGGGGGCTATGTTGAACAGCTGTTGAAACATACAGAGGACAAACCTGGTTATCAACTGAGAAAAATCATGCAGAATACCTTACTGTCCTCCTTTGGTTGAGAAGGGAGGCAGTTTTCCTCTGTCTAGTGGCAACAAAGGATGATTCTTAGCATGTCACTGTAGGCTGGCCACTGATAAGAGAAGTTAGTATAATCTTAGATCTGTAAGATTCATTGATTGGCTCTCAGTGGTGTCCTTCTATTAGGAAATCTGTTTCAACACCACACAATGTACTTCACCATATTTTCTTTATGGTTGGTTGCACTTTGTAACACCAACCATTTTACAGAGTGTATTAGGTACTATTTTCGTGGCATCAGCACTAGAGAGCTCACCATATAGCTTGCAAGTGTAAGAGCCCCATCAACTGAGTGGAGCTACAGTAGAGAGGGAGGTAGCTTTATGTTGGTGATGAAATGTTGGAGTATGGAGGAAGGGCCTGAAGTAGGTATTTTGTTGTGAAGGAAATACATAGCTGTTGACATTATACACGAGTAGATGGGACTAATCTGTGTGAAGCTGGAAAGAGAGATAAAGATGCTAGTGATGAGGTGTCAAGGTTGCCAGAGTGTATAGAGAGGGAGAGCTTGATTATTGTTGCTATTGTGATAAATGCCATTATAGCAAGTCTATTTAAGCTCTGTGTGAACAAAGTCTGTAAGTTGGTTTTTGTTCCTAGTTGAAGTAAATTAATTCACTTCCCTTACACTATCAATACTCTTGAGAAAAAGTATGTAAATTACACAATTTCAATTCTGCCTTCTATAAATTTGTGACCTTATAGGAAACCATCACAGTTGTTATTCATGTTTTTATCATCATTTTCTATTGTTAATTTAATCTTAGTAAATATTCTCTCTAAATAAGTTAAGCAATCCAAAACCTGAAACGCTGTTTTCTCTCTTTAAGTGATTGGTACAACAAAAGCATCTAACTGTAAAATATTTGTTCTGACATTTCTGCAAATATTTGGAATTGGAAAACTATACAAGTCACTATAGCTTACCAAAGTACGACTGTCATCCGGAATATTTCTTTAGCAGTTAATGGGAAACTACAGATGCATATAATAGCAAATTATCCAAGTATCATATTTGCTAATAAGAGCTTGATTTGAAAATAAATAATTTTGAAGCTGCAATAAAGCAGAATATTGATTTATCAACAGTTTCTAATTTGTTGGAGGTGGGGTGGGGGTGGAGGCTGATGATTGCTAGTTGTTATTTCAGTGTGTGTGTGTGTGATATCCCCCCCCCCACCTTATGGATTTTGTTTTTCTCTGCCTAAGCCATATATAATAGCAGGGTACAATAAGAATAAAAGCAAGCAAGGTGCTCTTGAATCATTTATCATAGATCAAAGTAGAAGATCAGCATATTTAATGCATTTTCATCATGAAATTGTGAATGATTTGCCCATCTTATGTAAGAACAAGTGAGCAGCAGGTGTTATTGAACACTTGTTAACAACAGTAAAACAAAATGCAAAGGAAAAAAAAAAGACAGGGTGGCTTGTAAGTTATATTTGTCCCATAGGACAAGTTTATATTTTAAAACTTTAAAGACATTTTATATTTTTATAAAAAAAAACTACTGATGCCAGTTTTTTGTTTATTAAAATTTGATATCTGTTTAAATGTGAAAATATTTAAATTTTCTTTTCTTCTACTTTATTTACTAACCATTTTGCTTTCAGTCTGAATTATTAAATGCTAGTTTACACTCAAACAAAGAGAAAAAGATCTATTTTCTCTGTTCACATTTGTTGTCAAAGGAAGAATACCAATGAATATGTCTTCATTTCCAGAGTATAAGACATTATTGGCATTAGCAAATATTTCAATATTTCAACTATAACCACCCCCTCTTCCTCCTCCTCTACTACTACTATTACAACTTTGTAGTAGTAGTAATAAAGATGATGATGATGGTGATGGTGATGACAAGGATGAGACAGATTTATTTTATTTTATTTTCTCTGTTTAGTTTTTTTTCATTTTTTTTTTTTCATTATGACGGAGAACAGTTTCATTGATTTGCTTGTGTTGAGAGGTCAGACATAGCAAATATGAAAGAAGTCTGAGAAGGAATGTCTCAAAAAGGGTGAGGTGGGAGAGAGAGAGAGAGAAAGACAGACAGAGACAGAGAGAGGGTATTTAGACCATTAAAACAAAATAGAGATTCTATTCTTAAACAAAGCAACATGTATGTATTTTTCAAGTTACACATTTGAATATGCAATGGGTACTTCTTTACAAAAGAAATTCTTTGATATGTACCTTTTATTATTAATAATGGTCACCCCCACCACATTGATTTATTTATTTACTTTTTTTTTTTGAAACATTTTTTTGGACTGCTTTTCTTTCTCTTCAGTGAAATGGAAGATTTTTCACTCAGATTTTTTTTTTTTATTTCAAAAGAAAATTTCAACATTTGATGCTACATCTTTCATTGCTGCTTCTGTTGCCACTTCTTTCATTCTACACTTTTAACTTAATTCTTATTTTTATCAATACAACATCTCTGTCTGCAATTGCTTTTTCTCCCTGCCTTCCTTCCTTCCGCTTTTGTCTGCTACTCTTCTTCTCCATATCCTCCTTCCTACTTGTCTATTATTATTATTATTATTATTATTATCATCATCATCATCATCATCATCATCATCATCATCATCATCATCATAACTGATGCTACTTCTTTCAAACATAAATTTCTTTCCTGTGCTGGATATCACATTTTTGCTAATATTTTTTATTCAGAATCATCTCTCATTCCCTTCTATTTTTTTTCTTTGACATATTTTGTTTCTATCTCCTTTATCTGAAACTTTCATTTCTAAATATATTGAAAAGTATATATATATATATATATATATATATATATATATATATATATATATACATATATATATATATTTTTTTTTTTTTAAATTTATTTTTGCATCTCTATATGTTTCTTTTTTTTTTATATATATACATATTTCTGATTCAACTAAAATTGATATCTCTATTTACCCTCCCCACTTCCACACACACAACCACCAATTTCATTTCTACCTGTCAGTCTCCCAGTCCACTAGTATTTGCTTCTTTTATTTCATATTTGATATATAAATCCATTAGCTACTTGCTTTTATAGTTATATTGCCTTCACCTATCTTGCTATTAAGTTCAAATAAAATCATTTGCTATCAAATGAATCAAAGTGTATTTCCTAACAATCTAATTTCTAATGTTTAATAGGAAATTTCACGTTTTCCTTATGTAATACCTGTTCTCATCCTCATTGCAAAATAGCTTATTATGTTACTCTTACTTTCATTACTATCACTTTAGTTCTTGTTATATTTCTTTGTCATGATGTATGAGTGTGTATATATATATATATATATATATATATATAAATGTAACAAAAACGCAATAGAGGGCATTAAAACGTTCAGACAGATAGATGACACAAAGGCGGACAAGAGAAACAACAATTAGAAGGACAGGCAAAAAAGACGGGTCATTCTTGGCTTTCTTTCTTCAGTCAAGTACCAGACGTCATGACCATTTCGGACCACACACCATGTGTGTATCATTGGCAATTTTCTTCCGTCTTCCCTTCCTTTGGACTTTCCTCTATTTCTGAAGAAGTACTATGGCTCGAAACGTTAAATCCCTTTTCCTTCCTTTCCTGAGCGTCTGATAATACAGTACTTGTACCACGTCCTCGCATTATTGTTTTTACGTGTTTGTTCTTTGTTTGGATTCACTATATATATATATATAATTATAGCTTGGCTTTCTCAATGGAGATTCATGAAGAGGTCTATCCATGTCATCTACAGGGTTGCTTGTTGCTGATAAGACCAATATTGGACAGACAGACAGGCCTGGCCATAATCCTGCTTCCTTGCATTTCTTTCTCAATCTCCTTTTGTCTTCAAGACCAGCCCTATACACATTCTAAAAAGAAAAGAAGGTCTCGTGAGTGATATATTGCCAATTGTTTTAAAAATTAAATGTTGAAGCAAACATTAATAAGGATGTAATTCTTATCAAAGTCACCACTTGACAACTGATGTTGGTGTGTTTATGTCACTGTAGTTTAGCAGTTCAGCAAAAGAGACTGATAAAATAAATACTAGGCTTAAAAAGAATTACGTTCTGAGGTGGCAATTCATTTGACTAAAATTCTTCAAGTCAGTGCCCCAGCATGGCTGCATTCCAATGACTAAAACAAGTAAAAGATAAAAAGACAGTGACACTGTTCTTGTTTTCTCTCCTTAAAAACTGCAAGAACCAATATAGTTTATATACATCAGTGTGTAGAAAATCTAGAAAATCTGAAGTAATGCTGAATTGCCAACAGTGAACAGATATGAAATTAGTGGTGAATAATGTCTGATTTCAGTTAATTCAATTGTGTTGTCTACAACATCAACAAACTTGATAACAAAATTAATGCAGAGCTATCATAACACTAGCTGCTATTGTCATTTCTAGAGATACCTAGATAATGCATGTACACTGAGATATGGTTAAACAGCTCCTCTCAAGCAACTGTAATGTATCAATATAAGTGCAAGTGCAAGAAAAATGTTATGTATGTTGTGAAGTTTGTACAGAAACATGTAATGTATAGTATAGAAAAACTTGTGTCTTTAAAAACACGGAGAGCATAATGTACAAAACATGTAGTGAAGTGTGTACAATAACATATAGTGTATTGTATATTGTGTAGAAAACCTGTAGGCTGTACCATACAAAATATGTTGTGTATATTATGCAAAACTGTGTTGGGCACAAAAGCATGTATTCTAGTGGGTGCAAAACATGTAGTGTTTTGAAAAATTTATAGTGTGTAGTAAACAAAAACATGCAGTGAAGTGTGTTTAAAAATGTAATATATAGTACATGTAGAGTTTACCATACAAAATATGCAATGTATATTATGCTAAAAATCTGTAGAGCAAAGGGAATGAAAACATGTATTTGTATTTTAGTGTGTACAAAAACATGTATCATGTAAAATCATGTACTGTGTAGAAAGCTACATAGTGTATAAAAACATGTAGTGTATAATGAACAAGAGTATATAGTGTGTACAAAAATCTTGTAATGTACACAAAAACGTTTGCTCTTGATCAGGAAAATGTTAACAAATAAAAGCATCTTTGCACATTCAATTGCAGAGCATATTGTAACATATCACTGCTTCTCACTGACGTTAGATTAGACTGTTATAGGGGAGTGGGGTTAGGCAGTGGAGAAACAACAGCAAACAGATGCACTGATAAACAGGTGCTTGAGTGTTACATTGCAAGGAATGGTTGGTCTGTCACCTCATGGATTTGTACAATGCATGATGAATGACATCTCACCAACATCGACTTCAGTCAGTTAACCAGTCAGCATGTGATCAAATAGACAGATGTAGTTACTGGACACTGTGTGTGTAATACAAGGCTTGCTTTTAAAGGTTGAGTAGCAATAAAACTTAAAAACCTAAAATTGCACACCCATGCACATCTAAATGCAAATATACATAAACACCTGCACATACAAACATATATACAAACGTGAAAAATAAAGATCTGTATATGTCTTTACATGCACACGCAAGTGTGTACAGTCTCTCTCTGTGTCTGTCTGTCTGTCTCTCTCTCTCTCTGTCTGTCTCTCTTTCTCTCTGTCTGTCTCTGTCTGTCTGTCTGTCTCTCTCTCTCTCTCTCTCACACACACACATGCACTTGGTTATTTTTGTTGTTACTCTCTGAGTAGTTTACTTGGATTTTACATTCTATTGATCATTTTATGAAAGCTTGTAACAGTGTTTCCATGTCTGTTTGTTGTAAGAAGGGTTGTTGGAGTAAAAATAGTGATGACAGCAGGCAGCAGCAACAACAACAATAACAGTGTCAGGGCAATCGATCTGTCAGTTTTGTGGCTTGATGCACTGACAGCAGGCTTCAACAGTAGCAACTAAAAGGACCTTTACATTTCTTTGAAAAAATGCTTACACACACACATGCATATTATATATATTCTGAAGATATATAAACGCCTGTGCCAGTGCCACATAAAAAGCACTGTGCAGGTGCCACGTAGAAAGCACCCAGCACACTCTGAAAAGCGGTTGGCATTAGGAAGGGCATCCAGCTGTAGAAACCATGCCAAAAGAGACAATTGGAACCTGGTGCAGCTCTCTGGCTTGTCAACTCCTGCCAAACCATCCAACCCTTGCCAAAATGGAAAATGGACATTAAATAATGATGAAGATATATATACATATGTAAAAATCTTTGTGTGGAGGTTATGTATTCACCATTTGTCCAGTTCAACCAGTTTTGTCCAGTTGCCTTACAGCTTGGTCACTAAAGTCTTTCTGTGATCTCCAGTATCTGACTTCTATCAAATCTACTTAAGATTTAATGCTATATTCTTCTTGTCCTAAATTAACAGAGCTTAAAGACTTGTTTTCATCAGCTTCAGTTGGGTCAACCTCACTACAACTACACTGGTTCTTATGATAGGAACAAACAGACAAGCTTCTTCAAAAGAGGTTTCCAAACTGTGATGCTACACTGGCGTAGGTTGCCAGCAATCTTTGTCTCTTTAGCATCCAGTTTTAGTCACATCTGATCAGTATGACAAGATTGACCTGTGAAGTATATTTGAGTTCTGATAACTGTGAATGCTAATTAAACTTGTAACTGATGACAAGAGACAGGATATTTGATTATTCATTAATTAATTTCACTAATTTTATGCTGTTAACAAAACGTAATTAAGGCATCATGGAAAATTTTTTTTTATTAAAAGTGTATTGGCCAGTTTAGAAAGACTTGCTGTGGTGGTCCACCAATCTACTATAAATAACAGCCAGATCTTATGCTTAGTACTTTGTCTTATTCCCTAAAATGAAGGACACACTGGATATTAGAGACAATGCTGTCCAGGATGCCATTTTGCATGGAAGTAAACATTGAGATGATCATGGCTATAATATCTTTGATAATAGTTCTGCTTGATTAGGGTAAACTTGGGGTTCAATACCAATAATTGGTTTTTATTGAATTTATTGACCCTAAGGCACAGAAATGAAACTAGACTCAAATATTCCTTTCTCCTTTAGGCACAAGGCCCAAAATTTTTGGGGAGGATGCCAATCGATTATTTCAACCCCAGTACACAACCAGTACTTAATTTATCAACCCCAAAAGGATGAAAGGCAAAGTTGACCTTGGTGGAATTTGAGCTCAGAACGTAAAGGCAGATGAAATACCGCTAAGCGTTTCACCCAGAGTGCTAACGTTTCTGCCAGCTCACTGGCTTACTAGACTCAAATATTGTCTGGGACTGGAAACAACATATTACTAATTATGTGTGTCCCCAACAACTCCATTAACTTGTTGTTGTTGTTGTAAAAGGTAAAGAGGTATTTACTATGCTATTAATTGCTGTCATCCTCAATTAGGGTAGTCACCCCATTCCAACTATGGCTACACCATTTTTGTTTTCGGAATACTGTACTTTGGATATTTCCTAATGTGTCCCATCATATGATGGCAAGATATAGTTTGAGGGAGGTTTGGTTGTTATTTCTAGAAAGTAAAACAACTCTATAGTGCAGTGGTTCTTGACATTTTTATTATCCAAGCCACGTCTAAAGTCTGGATTTTTTTAGGCGGGCTGCACCAAAAAAAAGCAAAACATGAGTCAAAGAAAAATTTATTATATTCATAGAGGGAAGACTGTTAAGGGCTGCTGGTAGGATGCTTGAGGGCCACATGAGGCGCTGGGAGTTGTGGCTGAGAATCACTGATGGATGCCTTTTCGTTTGCTCTACATATTACCTGTAGTGAAGGCAAGGGTAGTGTGGAATTAGAGGTGGTCAAAATACTTTGCATTGTGAATTCAAATTTCTCCAAGGTCAACTTCGCCAGTGTTGCTAAATAAGTACCTGTCGATTGAAATAGATTTAATCATTGACCACTTCCACCATTCCCACTAATTTCTGGTCTTGTTCTTAGAATAAAAATCAATATATTATTAGTTTTGATGAAAAAAATGTCTTAGACTATTTACCCTTTTCCTTTTCTCTTTTTTTTTCTTTGCAAACTAAAACATTTTAGTCTTCCTGTATTATCAGCTGCCAGTTACATGTGTGTATGTGAGTATAGCTAAGTGTGTGTGTTGGTGTGTGTATATATATGTATGTATGTGTGTATATATATATATATATATATGTATGTTTTTGTGTGTCAGTACCAATGTACACAAAGACATTGAACTAAAAAAATAAATATTTATTTCATTCAGTTTCAATAATTTTTTATGACAAATAAGTAGTAGTAATAGTAGTAGTAGTAGATTTTCATGGGTATAATAACAGCCTGAGCACAAACATGGATGTAGTTAAGATTTTCACCAAGGAGGTTCCTGATCATGTATACACAAATGTATGTATGTGTACTCTTTACTCTTTACTCTTTTACTGGTTTCAGTCATTTGACTGTGGTCATGCTGGAGCACCGCCTTTAGTCGAGCAACTCAACTCCAGGACTTATTCTTTGTAAGCCTAGTACTTATTCTATCGGTCTCTTTTTGCCGAACCGCCAAGCTACGGGGACGCAAACACACCAGCATCGGTCGTCAAGCAAAGCTGGGGGGACAAACACAGACACACAAACACATACACACACATACATATATATATATATACATATATACGACGGGCTTCTTTCAGTTTCCGTCTACCAAATCCACTCACAAGGCTTTGGTCGGCCCGAAGCTATAGTAGAAGACACTTGCCCAAAGTGCCACGCAGTGGGACTGAACCCAGAACCATGTGGTTGGGAAGCAAGCTACTTACCACACAGCCACTCCTGCGCCTGTGTGTATATTATATACATATATGTATATAAATATCTATATATTTCGTTTTTATATTTGGTTTGCAAGATTCTTTATGTGAATTCGTGTGTTGAAGCATATTTTATTGTGTATAGTGAGAGTCCTTCTCTTTTAGTGCCTTATTATTTAATACACTGATTCAATTTCCAAAGCGGAAACCAAACTAGTGAGTGTGTTAAACAATCTTTTCTACTCTAATCACAAGGCCTGAAATTTTGGGGGAGGGGGCTAGTTGATTAGTATGCAACTGGTACTTAATTTATTGACCCTGAAAGGATGAAAGGCAAAGTTGACCTTGGCAGAATTTGAACTCAGAACGTAACGACAGACAAAATACTGCTAAGCATTTCGCCTAGTGTGCTAACGTTTCTACCAGCTCACTGCCTTGAGTGTGTTAAATAATAAGGCACTAAAAGAGAATGACTCTCCCCAGACACAATAAAATACCTATATACATATTTGTATATCACACACACATACACACCCCCTACCACACACACATATGTGTTGTATAAATACGTAAGCTACAGGAGGTTTTTTCTGAATCTTATCAAACCCTTCCCTAGTTAGACATGTGACTTACACATGGAATTTGATGGTGAAAGCAACAAAATCTCCAGAAATATTTCCAACATTATTTCATCTGAAACTTTATGGAATGTGTGTGTGTGTGTGTGTGTGTGTGTGTGTGTGTGTGTGTGTGTGTCCTAACTGTTTCCTTTCATTAGGCTGTGGCCATGCTGGGACACTGCATTGAAGAATTTGTTGTCGAATGAATTAACCTCAGTACTTAATTTTTTAAAAGTTCAGTTCTTATTCTATTCATCTCTTTTGCTGAACTGCTAAGTTACAGAGACGTAAACATACCCACACCAGTTGACAAGCAGTGGTGGGGGACAAACACACACACACACACACAGAGGACAGGCTTCTTTCAGTTTACATCTACCAAATTCACTCACAAGGCTATGGTTAACCTGAAACAATAGTTGAAGACACTTGCCCAAGGTGCCACACAGTGGGACTGAACCTGGAACCATGTGGTTGTGAAACCAGTTTCTTATTTCTTTATTGCCCACAAGGGGCTAAACATAGAGGGGACAAACAAGAGAATAAGTCGATTACATCGATCCCAGTGCGTAACTGGTACTTAATTCATCGACCCCGAAAGGATGAAAGGCAAAGTGGACCTCGGTGGAATTTGAACTCAGAACGTAACGCCAGACGAAATACTGCTAAGTATTTCGCCCGGCGTGCTAACGTTTCTGCCAGCTCGCCGCCTTTCTGTGAAACCAGTTTCTTACCACACAGCCATGCCCACACACACACACACACACACACACAACACACACACACACCATTAGTACTGTAGTAGTTGGCATGGTTGTGTCTGATTAGTTCAACCCACATACTTCTCAAAATTCTCATTACCTAGTGACTCATGAGTTCATAAGAACCATTGGATTCCCTGAGGAATTGATAAACTAAGTGTTAGAGGTAACACTGGGGTCAATTGAAGAGAATATGAAAACATGACCTCTCTCTTTACAAAATGTCTTTGTGCAAAAGTGAACACCAACATAATCATTACAATTATTTGTCATTAAAAGAAATAATTATTATTTTATTAATAAACAAAGAAATTATTATATCAGATGTTAGAGAGTTGGTAGGGTGATAACTGGGGTTGAGGTTTTGATGAATGAAGTCCAATTCCCATTTGGAAGTGGTTCACTTCACTTGTGTCACTAATGTCTTTGGGAAAGTCTTTAACATAACCCACTCCCAACCCCTTCTCCTTATTAAAATATTATCTTTTATATCTACATAAATCATAACCAACACCATCATTGTCATTTTTATTATAGATGCAGTGCTGATGCTCGACCAGGAGCCAGTATGATTTATGCTTTATTTTGCTTCATGTATCAAAGTATCTGAGCTCTAATTTCACCTGGGTTTATTTTGTATTGAAACTTACCATGTTGTTGTTGTTTGGCCCCACATCAGCTCTCATATGGCACACCTATCTTTTACTTGTTCCAGTCATTAGACTAAGGCCATGCTGCGTACCGCCTTGAAGAAGTTTTAGTCAAATGTATTGACCTCATGACTTATTTTTTTTGAAGCCTCGTACTTATTCTGTTGGACTCTTTTTGCCTAGCTGCTAAGTCACAAGGACATAAACAAACCAACACCAGTTGTCAAGGGATGATGGGGGACAAACAGATGCAAAGACACTCACACACACACTCACACACACACTCACACACAGACGTATGTGTGTATGTGTGTATATATATGTATATGTATATATATATATATATATATATATATATATATATATATATATATATATATATATATATATATATATATATATATATATATATACGATGGGCTTCTTTTCAGTTTCCATCTACTAAATCCACACACAAGGCTTTGGTGGCCCTGAAGGCACTTGCCCAATGTATCATGCAGTGGGACTGAACCTAGAACCATGTGGTTGGGAAGCAAACTTCTTACTACACAACAACAGTCATTACCAACCCAACAACATATCTAGGTCTATATTATCTAATATATCCCTTCCTCTTTTTTTATTGAGGTTAGTTGTAGATTGAGGGGAATTTAGCTGCTATTTTCAGCACATTGAATGATCATATAAAAACTCGTTTGTCATTGCAATCATTAATTCTGAAAGGAGAGTACAAAACTATCCACTTTATACTTTCTTACTGTATACTTTAAGTATATAAATTCAAATTTTATCAAGTTTAATTTTTTGAAATTTCTTTGTAAACCAAGTCTGTGATCCACTTGCCAGCTACACCAATTTCATTTAAGTTAATAAGATCCATAAGAGAGGATTGAACTCAATAATTTCTTGTTACAAGGGCATGACAGCTGAAAATAATGTGTTGTATTCTGAAGGATATTTTTATTTTAGCTTCCCCCCTCTCGCTCCCCACTCTCGCTCCCCCCTCTCTCTCTCTCACATGCATGCACACACAAACTGCTTGCGTTTTTATATACAATGAAGTATTTTAAAATCAAAGACTTCTAACTTCTTAATGACTACATTCTAGCAAAATTAAACTTCCCTTGTGTTTCATTTAATTCTGAAAACAATAAAAGTAAAATGACTAGGTTTGATAAATTAAGCATAACTTCTTGTTTATTGACAAAATCAGTTGATGTTTGGAACGGACCAAAGCTTCTGAGCACTTTGATGCAATTTATGATTATGATAATGTGCGATCATCTCTGTATGAATATGTAGGGGAATGTTCTGTCTTCAGATTTATAAAGTTTATTGCATCTAAACAATCCCAGATATAGCATCAATTTTCTTAAATCTTTGGTTCCAAAGCTTTTCTAGATTACTGGTTTCACCCCTGCTAAAAAAGTCACACACTCTAGATATTAAATATACTTAAATAATTAAATGAAATACAGGTACCTGTACATTAGTATAAATGATACAAGTTTATCACTTTACTGTGCAAGGTACAGGTAAACTAATATGGAGGCTGCAGAAATTTGAAGTTCCTGTTCATAAATTAGTGTAGACTATGAGCAGTTCCAGATCATCAGTGTCCATAAAATCAATTTTGTACTGGAAAGATGATCTTTTCTCCTTCAAACATTGGTAACCATTTGTAGTTACACACCATGCAGGAATGTCCTGCAACCACTTTCCCTTATGGGTGAAATGAATTTTAGTAAATTTTAATATTGACTTAACATTTGAATTGGTGCTTTTAGAATTGTCTTTACTACATCTAACCATTAAACTATAAATTGTCGGCGGTTTTTATATTTGACTGAGGAGCACAGAGCAATGCATTCTCTGCTATAGCTGTTTGAATTTGGAAACATTTGATCTTAAGATTTTGCGATTAATAAATCTGATACCTTGTCTATATTTAGATTCAACAAAGAAACCATAGTGTGTTCATTTGTTCTGTTACAAATAATAGCTACTAAATCTCCTTCAAATTGTACCTTTTCTACTTTACAAAAGGATTGATCCATTAGCCATTTCATTGCGGAAATAAAATATGTCCAGTCAAAGTTTCATTATCCTTAGCGGCAGAAAGCAGTTTTATATGCCAACCTGTCTTTAGTCAAAGAATGTCATCTTTGAAACCATTTTCTTTTGAGACACACATCAAGTTTATTGTGGCAACATGACTTGCAGAAAATACCCATTCTATGATTCAGAGATAATTAATACCCATTCTGTTTCGGAGATAATTACTGGAATAATCTTTTATATTTTCTTGTTTCAGCCATTAGATTGTGGCCATGCTGGGGCACTGCCTTGAAGAATTTTAAAGTCAAATGAATCAGCTCCAATACTTATTTGTTTCTTTAAAGCCTGCTACTTATTCTATCTTTTTGCCAAATTGATAAGTTAGAGGGATGTAAACAAACCAGTACCAATTGTCAAGCAGTGGTGCAGGACAGGGAACAGACACATGTGCGCATGCACACACACACACACACACACACACACACACACACACACAGACACACAGAGAGGCTCCTTTCAGTTTCCATCTAGCACATCCACTTGCAAGGCTTTGGTCAGCTTGAGGCTATAGTAGAAGACACTTACCCAAGGTGCCACACACTGGGATTCAATCTGGAACCATGTGGTTGGGAAAAGAACTTCTTACCACACAGCCACGCCTGCACCCATCCACACATTTATGTCTGCAGCTATGAAATTTAAAAGTTTTGATAATGTAGCCCTAGATATAATAGAAGACTGAATGGTTGTTTCTAGAACACATTTCATCATAGGTCTGCTAAGCCAGGGCTAAACAACAGCCAGTATGAAAACAAAATATATTTTGAAGTGTTTAAAAGAAACATTAAATCTGTGATTAGAACAAGTTAAACAAATGAAAAAAGAAACAATACAAGAAGTCACACACATACACTTGAGTTTAGAAGTACCGAAATATATTCACAAAATAGAGAGATATTTTCTCGGAAGAGACTGCAACTTAATCATTCATTAGAAAAAAAAACTCTCTTTAAAACTTCCATGATACTCTCTAAGCAGAGTTCATTTATATCAACACTTTCATTGAAAATTAATTTTAACACAATAAAACTTGGACACAATGGACATATTAGATTCTACTTTGTTGTTTTACTAAATATATATGTGTATATGTGTTTATATATGTGTGTATGTATATAAATGTATGCCTGTATTTGTATATATACATACAAGTATGTGTGTTATATATGTGTGTGTATGTATATTTATTTATATGTATGTATGTATACACACACACTCTCTTTCTCTCTCTCTCTCTCTCTACTGTTTTCTGTTTGATTCTGGTTACCTTACCTATTCACCAAGCAGAATTTATAATGAACTAATCAATGTTAGGTCTTATTTTTATAATTCTGTTTATTATACACACTAATTTAATACACTTTCTATAGCCTTTCACTAATTTTCTCTTTTGTCTCTTATTACAAAGAGACTTTCTTTTTTTATCTCTCACTTTTAACATAAAACCCAATATTCTAATTATAAAATAGTTAACAGATGTATTGATGGTAAGTGTCAGAGAGAAGTCACAAGTTCTTAGAGTGTTGTGGTGTCAATTCTTGACCCCAGATATTTCGTACAATAAACCAAGGAAGTTAGTGTTGCTATCCCACTCTTGGTTGCTGACAATCTTTATATATAATAAGCCAAAGTGGTGCTGTGGTGTCAAGAATTCTTGGACCCAGATATTTCATACTGTCAGTTAAGGTGGTGCAGTGGTTACCAAGTCTAAGCCCTGGATATTCCATACGATCAGCTAAGGCTGCATTGTGGTGTCAAGAATTCTTGGTCCCTGGTATTTTATATAGTCAGGTAAGGTAATGTTGTCATTTCAATTCTTGGTTTCTAGATATTTATTTCATACAGTCTATAAACCATTATCTGAAATGCTTTAGTTTAGAAGAACTTCAGATTCTCAATCGATTTTGGATTCATAATGACTGTACATTTGCATTTATAAATCAATATGCAGGCACACACATGCTTGTATACACACATTCTCTGTCTCTCTCTCTCACTCGCGCACACACACACACACACACACACACACACACACACACACACACACACACACACACACACACACACACACACACACACACACACACGTACATATAAATACACATATATATACAAAGAGTTTCTACAATTTGTTTGCCAAATCCAATGACCTCTCCAAACAAATAAAAATAAAAGACATCAGTTCATGATGCTGTTTATTAGGATTGAACTCAGAAGCCTGTCATTGCAAAGTAAACTATTTAGCTATAAAGACCTGTCTGCACTTATTTGTTTATGCTTTAAATAAATAATTTCCATATTTAAGGGACCAAGAATTACTAAATGTAATACCCCCTTACACTGATGGATGAGTGGATTCAGCAGTCAAGATACTGAGCCTTTTTATCTACTTGTTAACGTTTCTTTCACAGTTTTCTAACATTATTTTTCTTATTTTAGTTTGCTCAGTTGAAGAACAGATATCAATTTTACTGATTAAATCAAGCAGCAGGTAGTTGGAAACCATAAAACAGTTTTTTTTTTTACTAAGAACTTGTTTAAAGTAATTTAACACTAAAATAAACCAACAGCACCTACATGAAATCAAAAAATATCAGAAATAGATGTAATATATTACAGATACATCATGTGTGTATATATATATATATATATAACTTAAATTTAAAATACATTAATATGTATATGTGTATGTGTAGGTCTTTGTGAAGCATTCCAATTACAGATACAATAGATTTGACATTATAAATACAATAGATAGAGCTGACATATAGATACAGTAGAGTTGACATTGTTGTGGCAGAAAACATCAGCTTCCTCTTGTGTTCATAAACAGTTTAGTGACAGTCATGAAAAGTGGAGACCATTTATGGAAAGTCAGCTTAATTTATGCATTCGATTACATTACTAAATATTTAAATATCACCTTTAAAATTGTTGGGTCCTTGGAGACTTGCACCATTAACCCTTTAGCATTGAAATTATTCTGTCAAATGTAATGTTTACTTATTCACTTTGTTTTGAATTAATCCTACATTATCTCATAGCTTTGAGATTTCAATGATGTGATTATTTATTTTTAGAATGACATTGTAGTGTTTGTGGGAGAGCCAAACCCTGGCCGGTTTGAACATAAAATGGGGAGAACGTTTGGGCCAGATATGGTTGGCTGTAAACTGAATCTGTAAGGTAAACATTGAAAATAAGCAAAACTTTTTGTTTGGAGTTCCACATACGTAATCTGTACAGCAATGTTGTCTAAATACCAAAGATAGTTTAGTTGTTGAGTAACTGTCTACTTTGATATTGGAGAAATTTAAAGAAAACAGAAAACCATGCTAATATGTATAACCTCTTCCACAACCTCATGCAGAATCTGATTAAAGAAGTTCAGGTTAATAGCAGATATACCAATTCAGAAAAAAATAGAAAGAAAAAAAAGAAAAGAAAAAGTAATTTAATTTATTTTGGAAAGCAGTTCTATATTAGACAAGTTAGTATCGTTTTTTTAAAAATTTCTTACTATTTTATATGTATTTGTTTTTCACATAATTCATCTTATAGAAAAAAATAAGTATCACAGTTTTCTTTAATTTCTATAGAAACAGCCAGACATTTCTTATCACACTTTCATACAGGACTATTTTTTTTCCAAAATGTCTCGTCATTTCCCACCTGTGTGTGTGTAAATATACATATATATATATATATATGTATGTATGTATACACACACACAAAATATTTGTTAGACATACAATTTAACCTGAGTGCAAAAATGTAAGCCATGTGGTAACACTACAGTTATATCTCTCCACAGGCAAAAAAAAAAGAAAAAAATCAGTTTGACTGGTTTCTAGACTTGTTAGAACTTCATCAAATAAAGAATACCTATCTTTTGTCCACAGTCGAAGATTATTAACTTACAGTTATTTATCATAGACACACACTTAGACAGAGCTAAACTGATCTAATTTGCATAAAACTGCATACACTGACAACTTTATATATATGTATGTATATATATATATATATATATAT
>NC_069006.1:6627273-6629730 GCF_001194135.2 Octopus bimaculoides | reverse complement strand
AAAAAAAAAAAAAAATGGATGGAGAAGAGGTAAAACTAAAAGGTCAAATGAAGAAATGGTAATTCGTGTAAGGCGGTGAGCTGGTAGAAATGTTAGCATGCCAGGTGGAATTCTTAGCGGTATTTCGTGTCTTTACGTTCTGAGTTCAAATTCTGCCAAGGTCAACTTTGCCTTTCATCCTTTCGGGGTTGATAAATTAGTACCAGTTGCGTACTGGGGTCGATCTAATCGACTGGTCCCCTCCCCCCAAATTTCGAGCCTTGTGCCTAGAGTAGAAAAGAATTTGTGTAAGGTAAATGGTTAAATGGTCGAAATAGAAATAAATAAAATGTTGGTTTGTAACTTGAAGATTGAGAACTAAGGGTATGATAAATTGTGGAAGGTGTAAGAAGTGTCAGCATGAAAGAAATTATGTGTGTGAGTAGGTTGTGTGTGTGTATAGGGGAATAGCTGTGTATGAATGAATGTGGTGTGCATTTGGTGTGTTTGTGTGTTTGTAAGAAAGTATAATAGTGTGTGTATGTGTACACATGACTTGTGGTAGAAGTTTGCTGAAAGGAATTGTTGTTGAGAGTGAGGATGGGTTTTCTGGCACTTCATCACTTACAGCAATGAGGGTTCCAGTTGATCCGATTAACAGAACAGCCTGTTCATGAAATTAAGGTGCATATGGCTGAACACTCCACAGACACTCATACCCTTAATATAGTTCTCATGTAGATTCAGCATGACATTCAATGTGACAAGGTCGGCTTGAACTGAACACCCTAACCACTGAGCCATGTACCTTCACACTGGTGTGTTCAGTGAGGTGGAGGTGAGTGTTAGTTTTGGGTTCAGATGTAGTTTGATGAACAAAGAATAATTTTGAGTCTAGGAGTTCATCTTTGAAGACAATGACAGCCTTAAAGGACTTAATGTTTATAGTAAAAACTTGGGAGGGTCCAGTGAAGAAAGAGGAGTTGAAGAGGTGGTGAATGAGGATGCTACAAAGGATGAGAAAAGTTAATTGGAGATGAATTTGCTGAAGCATTTGGATGTGGAAATGATGGTGACATTAGTTGTTGGGATCTTTTGTAGTAAACAGATACCCATGGTGTATCGACAATGAAGATGGTGGTTGTAGGAAAGAAGAAATGAGTTAGCATATGGTGAAGGATTTAAGTTGTTGGATGCAGGGGTTAAGGTTAGACAGAAATTTCTGGTGGCAAACAGGGTTAAAGGGTTGTTGAATTGTTTCAGCTTTGTAGAGGTTATCCTGTCTGTTTCTTTCTTGGAATTTTGTCCTTTTCTTTAACAATTGATTGGCTGATGTTCTGCTTTTGAAGTTGACATCATAAGGATATATTCAGAGATAAAATCCAAATACAGTAACTTTATTTTACTCAGTAATGACCACTGTCTTCTACAACTATGAGCCCTGATATTGTTGATGTTTGTTTAACCCCATTGTGCCCTTTCCTTTTTAATTTGGTATGGTATCATTTAAGAAAGTTAACTGCTATTTTTTGCAGATTGAGCCACTACTTAGCGGTTCCCTCATGAGTTTGTACTTTACTGATTAAACCTCCTGACGTTCCAAATCAGTGGAGCTAACTGTCATAATTTATCTGCTTTGTTCCCAAAGTATTTTTTCTGAAATAAACAGCTGCCACGATTAAACAATAGTGTAATTAATTGGAATCTATAGTGTGTGGGTGAGTTGGTGGTTTTGGTGGTGGTGTGTCTGTGTATATATATGTTTGTGTCTTTGTAACTGTGTGTTCATATTTGTGTCTCACTATGTAATCGTGGCTAACTGTGTTGGTGTCTGTCTGTTTCTATATTTGTCTGTGTGTGTGTCTGTCTGTGTCTGGCTATGAGGAATAGCAACAATATGTATGTTTCTATGCACATGTATGCAGGCAAAAAAAAAACATATACAAATGTGTGTGTGTGCATATGTGCACCCCACACACATTTGCACACACATATATACTGTTGTAG
This sequence comes from Octopus bimaculoides, assembly GCF_001194135.2. Lineage (NCBI taxonomy): Eukaryota > Metazoa > Mollusca > Cephalopoda > Octopoda > Octopodidae > Octopus > Octopus bimaculoides. The sequence continues at coordinate 6,627,744 of NC_069006.1, read as the reverse complement.
GTATTGATGTGTGTATATGTGTCTGTGTATCTATATATATACATATGCGTATGTATATATATGCACACCTGACAAGAAGTGATGACAGGAACAGCATTCTCACATAGAAAATCCGTCTCAACAAATTCTGTCTGATCCACGCATGCAAGCATGACAAGTGGACTGTGATGATGATGATGGTACACACACACTCACACACACACACGCACGTGCGTGCATGTGTGCATATATATTGCTGTTGAACCTTTAGGTTTTTTTTTCTAATTAGAAACGCATGCTTTTCCTGAGATACATTTGTTTCAACATAGATTTTCACAACAAGAATTCTGCAAAATAAAATAAAAGAATACACACACACACACACACACACACACACACACATTATTATCATTATTATTATTATGAAATATAATATTTATTAGTAATAATAATGACTGTTTACGTTATAGTTTCAGCAATATACACTTCTTA
>NC_069006.1:6617273-6622273 GCF_001194135.2 Octopus bimaculoides | reverse complement strand
CATACAATGGGTTTCTTTCAGTTTCCATCTACCAAATCCTCTCACAAGGATTGAACCTGAAGATACAGGATTGCAAAGCAAACTTCTGTACTACATGGCTATGCAAGCACATAGTATTATGTGTGTGTTTATAAATATCCAGTGTGTGTATTTGTTTGTTTACATTGTTTGTGTGTTTGTGCACACGTCTGTGTGAGTATTTAAAATCTATTTCCCATATTACATAAAACAGATCTGACATGTTTTATTTTATTATTTAATTCATCAGCAATTAGTTCTAGAATCTCTGCCAAATTCAGCTCCTTACACTGATCATTAGTGACTTTTTTTCCCCTCTATCATTTATTAATAAGTACTGGAAGTTAAAAATATATTTTCTATATTAAAACTTAGAAAGAATTAGCTTTTGTATTTTTTTTTTTTTTTGGTATTTGGACAAATAATTCTCAGATATTGAATTTGTAATTTATTTAATGTTATTCAAGCTGTTTGAAGTATGTGCTTCTGGTTATCTTGGATTAAGTTTATCTTTTACTTGTTTCACTCATTAAACTGCAGCCATGCTATCAGTCTGTTTTGTCAAACTGCTAAGTTACAGGGACATAAACACATCAACACTGGTTGTCAAACAGTGGTAGGAGACAAATACAGACACAATGAGACACACACACACACACACACACACACATGATGAGTTTCTTTCAGTTTCCATCTACTAGTGATGTCACACCTCATTTGTACAGCTGAGTGAACTGGGGCAACATGAAATAAAGTATCTTGATCAAGAATGCAACACACAGTCCAGTCTGGGAGTCGAACTCACATTCCCACAATTGTAAGCCGAACACTCTAACCACTGAGCCATGTGCCTTAACATAAATACTAACTTATCTATAAATAGTAATCCAGATGACATAAGAAAGCACTTAGAAAAAAGGAAGCCTTTCCATGCTGTTTTACATTTTGTTTCCATTTAAGTATAATTGAGATGGTTTTACACGTCTTCAGATATATCAAACAACATTAATGTACTATGAACCCTCCACCCTGCCCCATCATTTGCCGCTTTCTTTTTTTTTTTTAACCATTCTGGGAAACTACCTAACAGTTTGGCCTTCTCTCAAATGCACTATTGGGTATTGTTAATTTTAAACTCCTCGATCGAATGTCTATTTTTAAAATTTTGTGCCCTAATATAATACCATCAAAAGATGTGGCCACATGGTATATTGTTAAATTAATACGGTGCTTTCATAAATTCATGTAGGCTTGATTCCTGGTTCAAACATCTTTGCTCACTTTGTTTATTGGTTTCAAATTTTGGCATGAGGGCAGCAATTTATGGGAGGGGTGGGGGAAGTCGATTATATCAGCCCCACTGCTCAATTGGCACTTATTTTATTGACCCCTAAAGGATGAAAACCAAAGTCGACCCTGACAGCATTTAACCTTAGAATGTAGTCAGAAGAAATGCCACTAAGCTAATTATGAATTCCTTTTGTAAGATATAAGAATTTCTCAATTTCCCATAACTATTAAAAGAATAGTCAAACATTATATTTTATTAACAAATATTTTTTAAGAAAAAAAATAAACAGATCTACAGCTTTAAAAAGATTAGTTTAGTAAGAGAGGATCATCATCATCATCATCATTTAATGTCCGTTTTCTATGCTGGCATGGGTTGGATGGCTTGACAGGAAATGGTAAGGCTGAAGACTGCACCAGGCTCCATTGTTTGTTTTGACATGGTTTCCACAGCTGGATGCCCTTTCTAATGCCAACTACCTTACAGAATGTACCAGGTGCTTTTTACATGGCACCAGCACCAGTGCCTTTTATATGGCACCAGCAACAGTGTATTTTATATGGTACTTTTTTTTATGGCACTTTTTTTTTTATGGCACTTTTACAGTGCTTTTTATATGGCACTAGCCCTGAGAGGGTCACCAAGGAACTTTCAGAGCAAAAAATTCCTCAGCTGAGAGGAGTAGTAGTAGTGGGGGTTGTGTGGCTTTGTGCCAGTTGATGAGAGATTAGAGGTAAAAAAAAAAAAGGGACAGATAAGTATCTTGCTGTAGAGTAGATACATGAATACACCAGTTGAAAAAGGAAGGAGGGTCATTTAGAAAGAAGAAAAAGAGAGTGGATGAGTCTGTGAGTAAGATAAAGAGAGCAAGAAAATAGGATGTATCTGATTAACTCAGCATCAATATATTACTGATAATGTTTTTATGAGACTGAGCAAAGTTGATCTCAGTTAAATTAAGTCCAGATCAAATACAGGATCAATTAAGATTTTCTGAAATAAATATTCTCAAGTCCATCTTCACTCACATTTATTTTTTTTACATTTATTTCTTTTCTTTTTTTTTTTTGTAACAAATGGCATCGTTCTTTTCCGTACAGTGACAGCCTATTCACTGAGCACTTTAGTGGCTGAATCTGAGGGCCAAAGTCAAAGAGGCCAAACTTGTAACAAACATTGGCACATGTTCTATTTGTTTCATTTTCTCCATTTCAATAGACACTAATTTTGGAAAGTCTGTATCTATTTCATTCTGAAATGTATTGAATTTCCCATTGGCATGAAGCCATTAAAATATATGCAAAGAGTATAATTAATTGAATTGTAGCCATTACATGCCTACTACTTATTTTATTAATCCTTCAGAGATGAAAAGTAAAGTTGACCCCCAAAAGGATTTGGAATGTAAATATAAACAGAGGATATTAAATGTTATAAAACAGTTGCCTATCACCGTCACTCTACCGCCTTCTGTGAACACAAATACAATAACAAAATAAATCTTTAAAATAACATGTAATCATTTTCTTTTTTAGAATGTTTTTGAAATGTATTTATGGTAATGTATTTTTTTATTTTTCCTTCAACTACTGGTCTTATAATGAATGTGTTTAGTCAGTCAGTCTTTGCCAGCTGGATTTGAACTAAGAACTTTTTTGATAGCAAATAGAAAACAATAATGTAGTACATTTATGTATTTGTTTTGTAAGATTCCTGATGTGAAGCTGTGTTTTGAAACAGATATTGTTATATTTCAGGACGGTCATTTTCATTTTTCTTGCCAAATAAACACATGCACTTTATACTCATTCTTCACTTCAGCTTCATTAGATAAACAGAACAGGAGGGGACACATGGGATGGGAAGTCATTGTAGAGGTCACAGGATGCATGACAAAAGATTTCAGACACAGGACTCTAAAATAAGACCAATAATAAAGCTGAAGTGAAGAACAAGAATATATTGTGCATGTGTTTATTTGGCAAAAATTACGAGAACAAATGATCATCCTGAAATATAACAATTATATAATATCAAGAATAGTTTCCTATTTGTAGCAAGATCTTCCAAGGGTCTGCTGACTGACCACTTAAATAGCTGCTATCCTAGATTATTAATAATGTTTTTCACAACAGAAACATTGCTCTTGTTGTTTAACCTTTTAGCATTCAGTTTATTCCTCTGTCAAATGTGATGGTTATTTTTTCACTGTGTTTTGAGTTAATCATGCATTGTCTCATGGCTTCGAGATTTTGATGACGTGATTGTTTATTTTTACAGTAACATTATATCTTTTACTTGCTTCAGTCATTAGACTGCAGCCATTCTGGTGCACTACGTTGAGGGATTTTAGTCACATGAATTGACCTCTGTATTCTATTTCTCGTAAGCCTGGTACTTATTCTGTCTGTCTCTTTTGCTGAAATGCTATGTTACGGGGATGTAAACACCAGTTGCCAAATGGTAGAGGACGACAAGCACAGACACAAAGGCACACACACAACTGGCTTCTTTCAGTTTCCATCTACCAAATCCACTCACAAGGCTTTGGTCAGCCCTGGGACTCTGGTAGTGGACACTTGCCCATGGTGTCACACAGTGGGACTGAATTCAGAAGAATGTGGTTGGGAAGCAAACTTCTTATTTCTTTATTGCCCACAAGGGGCTAAACATAGAGCGGACAAACAAGGACAGACAAAGGGATTAAGTCGATTACATCGACCCCAGTGTGTAAGTGGTACTTAATTTATCGACCCCAAAAGGATGAAAGGCAAAGTCGACCTCGGCGGAATTTGAACTCAGAACGTAACAGCAGACGAAATACTGCTAAGCATTTCGCCCGGCGTGCTAACGTTTCTGCCAGTTCGCCAACTTCTTCCCACACAACTACACCTGAACAGGTCTATGACAGAAGCCTTTCTAGCCATGACCATCTCATGTTTGTCTTTTTTTCATCAGGCATAGCAAGTACTGGACTACATAAAGCAACGTATTCTATTTTTAAGATAATAGTGTGTGATTTAAGTGAGACTTGGCTGCTATTTCTAGCAGATTGAATCAATGGAGAAACTTTCCCTTTCTGTAAATATTAGAGATAACAACTGACATAAATCTTTTCCTGGTCAAAACACAGAAATCAAATAGAGAAAGTAAATAAAAAAAAAAAAGAGAAATAGAAAACGAACCAAAAAAAAAAAGTGTTTTTAAACAAAACAACCTTTCTGTTATGTTAATCAACATTTAAAGTTCACTAACTAATTAATTAATTGACTCCTAAAGTATTAATTGACTGCTAGCTTTGTTTTCCCAAGCTCAGATCAGTTTTCATAAACATCAAATACAGTAGCTGACTTTAAAGGGTTCTTCTTCTTGAGTCATCTATTTTCCTTCATTGCTATTGTAATCTACATTCTTTATTTCAGTGTGTGTGTGTGTTTATGTGTGTCTTACATGTACATAGGTATGTATGGGTGTGGTGTAGTAGAAGGTGAAACATCTTTTTCAGATTGTTTCTTCTAAGTTTTACTCTTTGAAACTATTAAGTTTGTAAATTCTTTTCTTTATTCCTTCTTTGACATCTTTTTCTCTTTAGTTCTTCTTATCTATTCTTACACCCTGTGTGTGTGTGTGTGTGTGTGTATATATATATATATATATATATATACACACACACACACACACACACACACAC
>NC_069006.1:6613491-6617066 GCF_001194135.2 Octopus bimaculoides | reverse complement strand
ATATATATATATATATATATATATATATATATATATAAATATATATATATATATATATATACGCGCACACACACACATACACGCATGTATTTATATATGTATCTATATATGCATGTATGTATATATACATATATATATATATATGTATATATATATTTGTTCTTGTTTTTAATTTCAATTACTCTTTTTATTTTCTTTACATTGTTATCTTCTTTTAACACTCTCTATACATCTTAAAAACCAAAGCAGAACAAATCTGACAAGTGTCTATTTCAGAAAGAAATAGCTCCAGCTTCATTTCTTTTCTTGTTTAAATAAAACGAAAAATAATAACAATAATCTCGGTGTAATGATAAACAAATTAGAATTATTTTGGGGCCAAATATAGTTATCATCAAGAATGTCAATAAATGGTAAAAGGTCTTTCTCTGTGGGATTGTTGTGGCAGCTGCTAATGTACATGTAAGAAATATATTTCTGTGGACTGAAGACTATTCACAATGTATTACCCTCCAAGGAATCTGATGTTAAGGTATTAATGCTTCATTGACAGAAACAATGATCTTATTTTTGTGTAGCAGAGAAATCTAATATAGCCGCATACTGTTAACCAAATATATACATATATATATATATATATATGTGTGTGTGTGTATTCTTACTATGGCAACATATTCAAGGAAAGCATCTCATGTATGCTTACAATTAGCTGCATTTAATGCTCTGCATGCTTCTAACTGTGCTGTAGTCTTACTCTGGCTGCCAACTTAAATTATTCTCTCTTTATACAAACTGCTGTCTTCTGTTGTGTGATCTTTGACAGTACTGAACAGATAAATAGATCAAATCTGATTTCAGTATTTCTCTTCTTGGTATCTTAAAGACAACATGTATTCACATGCACACACACACACACACACACACACACACAAAAGCATACATTAATTATTCTGTTTAATATATTAGTTGGTAGGGGAATCATAAATGAAAGCATACATTAACTAAAGAGAGAAGCAAAATAGTGAAGCCCTCCAAAAAATTTATGTATAAAAGCAATCCACTTGTATTTGTTAGAGATCAAATTTCTTTCAACCTATCGTGACCATATTTCTAATGAAATACACTGTTTATGACTAGAAATTAATTCTGAAAATAATCAATAAGTTGGAGGGATTTAGTGAAATAACTTTGTTGTTGAGTTGGTGTTTCTTACATAAAATTATGTTGGAAAGATTTTATTTTAAATATGAACTCTTTACAATCTATAGTTTTGTATTATCGAAACAGTATTGAAAGGATTAAAGGAAATTACAGAAGTTTCCAAATATATTTAGATTTATCTTATCTTTTACTTGTTGCAGTCTGAGGCCATGCTGGGGCACCACCTTAAAGGGTTTAGTTCAACGAATTGACCCCAGTATTTATTTTGCTTTAATTCTGTTACTTATTCTGTCAGTCTCCTTTGCTGAAGTGCTACATTATAGGAATATAAACAAACCAACACTGTTTGCCCAATAGTGGGGGTGGAAACACACAAATGCAAAGGTGCACATCGATTCTATCTGTCTGTCTATCTATCTGTCTGTCTGTCTGTTTGTCTCTCTGTCTATCCATCCATCCATCCATCTATAAACACACACACAAACACTATGGGCTTCTTTCAATCCCTGTCTACCAAATCTGCTGACAATGCTTTGGTTAGCTTGTGGCTACAGTAAAAGGCATTTGCGTAAGATGCAATGTAGTGGGACTCAAACCACAACCATGTGGTTGGGAAGCAAACTTTGTACCACCAAAGCACACCTGCACCTATGTTATGTTCGTGTAATGAAAGAATTGATTATGCGAATGTATAGTACATGATAGTTATATAATGGAGTCACCAAAGCTGACTCTATTATATAACATATTCAACTGTGTTATATAACTCAGAGAGTATTCATACAGGAACATATATTGATATTAGATCTTTGCTTCTCAATATCCTGTGCTAAAATGTTATAATTTTGATTTGTCACAATGTTACTCAACTAATTAAAGTGTATTGAACTGTGCAGCGAGATTTTAATGTTACAACACTCATTGATTCTCTGTGGTGTCAAATGACAATTTTCAAGTAGAGAGAGGGAGATAGAGAAGGAATGACTAAGAGAGGGAAAGAGAGAGAGAGAGAGAATGAGTGTGACTCTTATAAAGCACAGCTGTAGATACATTAAAAACAGTTATAAACATTTTTTGAGTAATCAAATTTTACACTGTTAAAGTTTTTCCTTCTCCCTGACTGTTTTTGACTTCAATTTATTTTGCTTTTGTTGGAGCTTTCTAAAGTATAAAGCATAACATTTTGGATTTATAGCATTTTATTCACATTTACAACCCAGGGATATTGATCTGGCTTCCTTTTATATGGATGGTTTATCAATCTATTGAGTATTTTTATATGCACTCACTTTCATATCACTTTTTTTGCCTCTCCATTTTCTCTCATTTCACACACGCTCTTCCTGTGTTTCTATAAACACATATTCATGCACGCACACGCAAACACACACACACACACACACAAACACACACACACAAACACACACACAGACACACAACTACCTGAGATTAAGATGTCTGATAAATATATTTTCCAAAGCTACAAGCACAGTATATTCTACAGAGGACTACATATCCTTACTAATAGTCTATCAGTGGGAATCAAATTTGCCAACTTCACTTCTGCAATTTGTAAAAATGAAGAGTAATATCATTATTAATACTTACACACATTACCCTGTACACACACACACACACACACACACACAGTGTTTATTGCCACTTTAACATAGGTCTTCTCTAAGAACCACCAATACTACTATTTTAACCCAGAAAGACATCTCCTTCAGCTGGTTTATTCAGTGTGCTCTCACACTTGATATTCATTGCAAGCAGGAGAGAACTCCTACCACCCTAACTCTCAGATCACCAGATCACATGATTTTGATCTTATTGGATCACTTCAGTGGTAGGCACTCATTTGCCAGGCAGTAATAAGAAATTAAGTAAATGATTATGCTGTGAACTTTGTTAGCTTACAGCTGTTTCTGTTAATTATGTCAAAGTTAATGATATAATTTCTTATTCCCTTGTCATTTTTTAAATTTCTTATAAATATACATATATGAATAAGTTTGTTTGTATATCGATCTTTTTCCCATGCTATTACAGGTTAGATGAAAGTATTATTTAGACCTTTTATTGTTGGATGCCTTTCCTGTCACTAACCCTTACCAGTTTTCCAAGTAAGGGCTCTCTTACACCACATGTTTTTAAGGGGCAACACCAGTGAATGATTTTTGACAACATCAGTGCCTCTAGCTCACAGTATTCAGATACGGGGAAATGTGAACAAACAAATACACACACACACAGACACGACTAGCTTCTTTCAGTTTCCCTCTGCCAAATCCATTTAAAATAATTTGGTCAGCCCACTGCTATAGTAAAGGTGCCACACAGTGGTACTGAACCCAGAACCATATGGTTTTGATGAGAAATTCTTAGCCATACAGCTATACCTGCTCCTCGGG
>NC_069006.1:6610038-6612734 GCF_001194135.2 Octopus bimaculoides | reverse complement strand
TATATATATATATATATATATTGGAGTGGCTGTGTGGTAAGTAGCTTGCTTACCAACCATATGGTCCCAGGTTCAGTCCCACTGCGTGGCACCTTGGGCAAGTGTCTTCTTCTATAGCCTCAGGCTGACCAAAGCCTTGTGAGTGGATTTCGTAGACAGAAACTGAAAGAAGCCCATCGTATATATATATGTGTGTGTGTGTGTATCTGTGTTTTTCCCCCCACCATCACTTGGCAACTGATGCTGGTGTTTTTATGTCTCCGTAACTTAGCAGTTCAGCAAAAGAGACCAATAGAATAAGTACTAGGCTTACAAAGAATAAGTCCTGGGGTCAATTTGCTCGACTAAAGGTGGTGCTCCAACATGGTCACAGTCAAATGATTGAAACAAGTAAAAGAATAAAAGAGATAATGATAAACACATTTGTTCTTTGTAACATAATGCAATAAAATGTTCTCCTGATGACCCATTGTGGGTAAGCATCCAAATGCATTTGGAATTGTTCAGTGCAGAGTTTCCAAACAACCATAAGGGTGAAACGTATGTAGGGAATAAATGATACAATCTTGTGTTTATTTTAATTTCCCCTACATTTGCTCTGCATATCATAAATAGTAATAATACTAAGTACAGTAGTTACTTAACTATTATCCTGGAAGCAGACTGGATGATGATAATCTATGTGGAGCTTTAAACTCAATGGCAGCAGTCATACATCTAACTGTACACAAGATGTATGTGTGTGAGTGAGTGAGTTTGTATAGTGATAAAATATTTGAATTCATTAAATATCATTCCCAAAATGATAATACAATCACAAAACAGAACCTTGAAACTATTGGCAATATGTCATCATCAATTCTCCATCTACTGCTAGTACAATATATGTCACATCAGCATGGCCATGTTTACGTGATTTATATGAACAATGTTCTACATCACAAGTGGAAATTGATGGGATTGTTAATAAAATTTGTCCATGAAATAAAAGAGAAAAAAGTATGAAATGATTGGAATTAGAAAAATTATCGTTTCTCTTTTCTGTTAATTAATAAAAAAAAAAAATAGTAATTTGTAATTGATTACAGTAATCCCCTGACTATCGTGGGTGTTACATTCCAAAACCCTCTGCAATAGGGGAAAATCCATGAAGTAGAGACAGTACTGTACTGTATATTTTCTTATATTATTTTTATAATTTGTATATATTTATTTTATTATAAATGCAAAACAACATCACGGAGGAATCGATGTAAGCTTAAATAATAAACTGTGATAGATGAACCACAATAGGTGAACCGTGATATGGTGCGGGATTACTATATAATTTTGATCAATTTGGCTGTGACTGTGTAGTAAGATATGTCTTCTATTATAGTCTCATGATGACCAAAGCCTTGTGGGTGGGGTTGGTAGACAGAAACTGAAAGAAGCCTATTGTACATGTGTGTGTGTGTGTGTGCATTCCCACCATTTCTGGACAACCAGTGTTGGTTTATTTATGTTCCTATAACTTAGCAATTCAGCTAATCGATAGGATAAGCACGAGACCTTAAAAAAGAAAATTAAGTGCTGGAATCGATTTGTTTGACTAAATTCTTCAAGGTTGTGCCCCAGCATGGCCACAGACCAATGACAGACAAAAGATAAAATATAAAGAATTTCAATCAATTTTTTTTCTCTGTAAATTGCTAGAATTCTCTTGTCTGCCCTCTCACCCTGCTTACTATTTATTCAGAGAGCCTGAGAAAAGTATTAAAATATTAATATAATTTTTGTCACCAATCTATGAACTCTGTATTTTTTTTTTTTCACTTGTGATGGTTTCAGTCTCAAATGGATGTCTGTATTGTTTTGTAAATTGTAATCCAAATAACTTCAGAGTTTTTGATGCAAAGTAGATCTTTTGCTTGGCTGTCTCCTGAAAACCACTGTCATAAAATTGTAAAATATACTTCGCACTCTCTCTATGTAATCTCCATGTAATATATATATATATGTGTGTGTGTGTGTATATCATCATCATATATACTACATATACATTCGTACATTAACCCACACACGTGCGCATGCACATGCAATTTTTGTATGAAACAGTGCTGTATAAAGTGACAATCCAATATTGGCATGAAAGAAAAATTCCAAAACTATGACATTCTAATGATACTTGTCTCATCTTGTCTTCCAGATTGACTAAATCCTCAATAATTTCAATGCGATATATTTATATGTAATTAATAGACAAACAGACTTTAATATAATAATAATTATTATTTATCATCATTTGCATCAGCATTAGTCATCTCTTCTGGAAACATTGATCAATGCTCTTCAAACCCACAGATCAATTTTCTCACATTTTACTCCACTTCATACTATGTTTATAAGCAATGAATCACAACATTTCCTCTCAATATTGTGTATCTTTCATTTTGCTACTTTACAGTAATGTACTGCTAACGCAACTTATAAAATCTATCTTTTACATAGAAAGAATTCTTCTTGTTGCCAAGAGTGAGAAGATTTCTTGAAGTTCTCCCAATCACCTTGAGCTTCAGATGTTTCTTAACCCATTTTGCTCCACACTTCACTTTGATTCTCCAACCAAAAGTGCACCTCACTATGAAGGGACAAAATGTGTGCATGTATGTATGTGCGTATATATATATATATATATATATATATATATATATATA
>NC_069006.1:6608452-6609442 GCF_001194135.2 Octopus bimaculoides | reverse complement strand
AAAATGCTTCTTCTAGCATTTTGACAGACCGGTCACTGGTCAATCTTATATACACAAGTACTATAATCTTTTTAGGATCTGCCAAAAAATTTTTTCAAGAACCTTCTGATTCTTTTAATGTGCTAGTTTCCTGGTATTAAATTGATATTAATTAATATCGAATTTTTACCATATTATGTTAATATATATATATCTTTTGCTTTGTCTGTAATTTGACAACGTCCATGCTGGGGCAGTCCTTTGAAGGCTTTTTAGTCCAACAAAATGCCACCAGTACTTCTCTCACTTTTTTTTTAAAAGTTTAGTATTTATTCTATTGGTCTTTTTTGTTGAACTGCTAAGTTACTGGAATATAAACAAAACAACATTCGTTGTCAAGCAGTGATGGGGGACAAACACAAATTATCTTAGCCGGAAGAAGACACCAATACTCTATATCTATTTTAAATAGGTTTACAGTTCCTTACCCAAATTCTTTCCAAGTTTATTTCCTTCCTTAATTCACTCAGACAAGGGACAACAGTTTCTTTGCCCTAAAAACCTGAAGCTTAAACCTCAACCAAAAACCGAACGCATGAAACAGAAATGAATAAAACAACTGAAACTAATGTGAAATATTATCAGACAGGTAATGTTTTAAAACCTCTAGAATATATAAAACTACCATAAATACTGATTTGCTAACTCACAAAACTATAATATATTTCAACCAGCAATTGAAACCACTTGAGATTAGTGGTAACAGCGCTACTTTTAGTCATGTATTCTCAAAGGAAGAACAACATTTTAGAATTTAGCAAGAAACGTGTTGTCTTTTGACATTTAATTTTCTATCATATTGATATTTGTTATCTTTCTTCAAGTTATATCATTGTTAGTTCAGCAACTAAGGCAGGAAATTATATCAATTTCATCTATAAATTTAGATAAGCTTTTCTACATACATTCATGTCACTTTTCTTTCTTTCTTTCTTTCTTTTTTTTTTTTTT
>NC_069006.1:6605148-6608271 GCF_001194135.2 Octopus bimaculoides | reverse complement strand
ATATATATATATATATATATATATAATGTACACACATATATATACATATATATATATATGTATGTGTATGTAAATATATATGTGTGTGTGTGCAACATTTTTATTTACCAAGTTAATTACCAAGAAATTCATATATTTGGTTTCTTTCTTTGAATAAAGAATTTTAATGTTTTGTTTCTGCTTGCTGACTTTCCTGAATGGGTATTATTTTGATTTAAGAAGACAAAAACAAAAACAAAAAAAGCAAAAACGAAAAAGAAATTAATTATTTCATGTATGCATATGCTTTTCTTGATAAGAAAGCATATATTTACTCATTCTTATCCTCTAAAATACAAACACACACACACAAAATAAGATACATGCACACATACACACACAGCGCAATATAATCACAGTTGCTCCTATAATGTTGCTATTTTTGTGTCTAAGCACAACTACCCCTGCTATATTTACATCTGGCAATTGTTGAGTAAATAATGTGATGTTTAGCAATTAACATTGAAGAATGGTATGCCTGAAGAGACAGTCTCCAACAGGTGGCAGCGGACGTGGTGGTGGTGGTGGGGATAAAATACTTTTAGGAAATGAAACCAATATATGTTGACAAGATTTAGTTCCCCATTAAAGCTAATAATTAGTACAGTAACAACATAATCAAACGTTACCATGAAACCATAGAACTGTACAGATTAATAAATTAACTGGCCACAAAAGTGAACACATTTTGTCCAAAAGGTTTCTGACCTGAGCTAGTATATTAGCTGCCAAGTACACTCTCCCACTTGCTAGAACAAGGCACTATCTAGTGCAGCTGCACTAACTCATAAACACAGTTTAGCTTTATCAAAATTAATATGGCTATTTACACAGGCATATTAGTAACTTATCTGATCTATTGATTGATAATTACTTATCATTATTATCATTACCAATTTAGCAGGAGCTGGACAATTCTATGAAACTCTGTTACCAATTTTACTCTGTGGAAACTATGATTCTAAGATTCAATGTGATAACTCAAACCATGCAGTAAAGAACTGTGTCAGACGTTTCTTGCAACACAATTTTTACACTCAAGGTATAAGCATGGCTGTGTGGTAAGAAGCTTCTGGGTTCACACCCCCGGCGTCACCTTGTGCAAGTGTTTTTACTATAGTGCCGGGTCAACCAAAGCCTTGTGAGTGGATTTGGTTGTCAGAAACGGAAAAGAAGCCCATCATGTGTGTGTGTGTTTTACTATTTTCTTGACATTGCATGATAGTTGTAAAGGAGCCAATATTGTCATGCAAGTGGTAACCTTCATTTCCCATCCTTGAAAATGCTTGGTCATAGGGTAATATTACCTTACTTAGAAACAAGTGAGGGTTGGTGACAGGAAGGGCATCCAGCCATAGAAAATCCGCCTTAAATTCCATCTGACTTGTGCAAGTATGGAAAAGTGGATGTTAAAAATGATGATGAAAATGAAGCTGGTACTTTTAACATTTAAGCTATAACCTGTCCTATTTTATTTGTTAAACTCTGTGCCACTGGAACTTGCTTCCTTTACAAATTTTGCTCTTTATACAGAGTTGGTAATTTATTGATATGTTTTTTTTAAAAAATGTAAATTTATAAGAGGAAGACAGTAAAATTACTTTGTCCTCATGCATTCCCATCTCTCATAATTTGAGATGTTTCCAATGTCACTTCCCCTCCACCACCAACACCATCAAATCCACCACCTCTGCCATCTCTTTTCCAACTTGTTTGCTTAACTACAGGTATTGATATATCTTCTCCTGCTTCTTTTCCTGTTAAATGAACTTTGCTTTTGAAAAATATTGATTTGAACCCTGATGAGTTGGGCTGGTGGAAGAGGTGATATTGGATTGCCTTTATAGGAAACAGGGTTACTCTTACATGCTTGTTCCATGAATCATGCTGTAACTAGAGATGGATTGCTGTCAAAAATGTTGCTATGAACTTGTAAAACAAGAGCTAGCTTATTGAAAAATTGCAGCTTGGTGTTCACTGACTATCACAAAAATCTTTAATCAAAATATACATTTAGTTATAAAAGGTGAAAGTATCTTATTTTTCTTAGTGTTATTTGTAACGAAATAACTCCGATAGTTTCTCTTGATAAACCTATATAATATTAAACAGTTATTTATTGTTTTTTAGTGATAATTTGTCATGCAGGCTGATCATAAATATTAAAATCGGATTGGTTGGTGTTTGTATGTAAAGTAGTAAAATGAGTTATTTATGATACTCATTCAACCATAGATTGACAGACAGACAGACTCTGTGTGTGTGTGTGTGTGTGTGTGTGTGTGTTTTTGAAGCTTTCCATACCTATAATTTCATATTTCCAAGTCCCCAAAGACAGTGGTTGATGTGTTCCTACAGTTATGAACTGTTATTTACATTGCTGTACATATTAACCAACTGTACATTCTTTTTTGCAGAGAAATATGTACCAAGCACTAGAAATATGTTTTATTAATAACATTTATTGCCCTGTCCTCATAGATGTGTGTATTCATTAGTTTAATGTCTGTTTCTCCCAGCTGGGTTGAATGGGGACTTATTCTGAGACACCATTATATGGCCAGATGTCCTTCTAGATGCCTTACCTGGGTTTTAGGAAATGTTTTTATCCTAATAGGTCCTTGAATGCACAGAGCAACCGATTGTAATGTTAAGGAACATAAGCGTCATATCACTGTCTCACACACACACAAATTTTGGGCTTCCTTACAGTTTTCTCTATTTTTTTCTTACAAGGCATGAGTCAGCATTGGGCTATAATGAAAGACACTTGCCCAAGGTGTCCCACGGGGATACTAAACCTGAAACCATAGGATTACAAAGCAAGCTACTTCGCCACACAACAGACAGTTTAGCTTAATGATAAAGCACTCAGTCAGAGTCTTTCAGTGACATGGGTTCAAGTCCCATGGATGGTTGTTAACAAAGTTTTCTTCTTTGTACGGGTAATTAACCCAGTATTTCTGCTGTATTGTTATATATATATATGTATGTACATACATTATATTTATATATATCTCATCATCATCACCCTTTAAAATCTGTTGTAGATGCTGGCATGGGTTGGACGGTTTGACTGGGCTG
>NC_069006.1:6579193-6605138 GCF_001194135.2 Octopus bimaculoides | reverse complement strand
ATGCTAGCATGGAAAGCGGACGTTAAACGATGATGATGATGATGATGATATATATATATATATATATATATATATATGTGTGTGTGTGTGGCATGGCTGTGTGGTAAAAAGTTTGCTTCCCACCACATTGTTCTGGGTTCAGTCCCAGTGTGACACATTGGACAGGTGTCTTCCACTATAACCTCAGCCTTGTGAGCAGATTTAGTAGACAGAAACTGTATATGTGTGTGTTCATGTCTCTGTAACTTAGCAGTTCAGCAACAGAGAATGATAGAATAAGTAGCAAGCTTAAAAAAATATGTCTACTGGGGTCAATTCATTCAACAAAAATTCTTCAAGGTCCCAGCATGACCGTAGTCTAATGACTGGAACAAGTAAAAAAAATAATAGATAAAAAGATATATTTATATAAAACTTTAAAAAAAGCCTTCTAAAGCAGTTAAAGGTTGGCAACAAGAAGAGAAACTCTCCCAACTCATATTAACTAAGAGAAATAGATGTTTAACAAATGTATATTTATTATTTCTATTGCTGTAAGCATCACTATATAATAGGGCGTAGCTCTGTTATGTATTATTACTCCATGTACACCTTTCTGACACTGTGGTCTCACAGGGGTTACATTTATACAAACCAAACTGTGTATAATATCGAATTAATATGATCATGTCATCTCATATGTAATTATAAATGATCTCTGATGTGATAGCTCTGATGTTTTTGTTTTGCTTATATCTTTTCATCTGCAAGCTTATAACTTCCAGTCGTAGTTGTGTATGAGGTGGAAAAACCAAACAATGCATTTCCAATCTACAACCTCGACAATAGAAAACAAAAATCATTAGATAAATCCTCCCTTGAAAGAGTTAAACAAGAACGGATTAGCTGTCAAGAGGGATTAAGCCATTGTTTCTGTTCCTCTCGCTAGGATCTCTTCTGAGTGGCTACTTTAAAACATGGACATAACCTGTGTCCATTAACACATGACATATGCCATTAAAAATACAAAATCTTCTCCTTTTCTTATCTTCTCGTTTATCGATCAGTCTTCTTGTTTTAGTTTGGTTTTTCTTCCTACTATAGTGATATAATTAGATACACAGTAGTTCGTGAAGGTGTGTGTGTGTGTCAAATGGATTTAAAATATAGCCAAACCTAAAAATCTTTATTCTATTTAGGTGAACATACATTGAATCTAGTGAAAGATAAGAGACAAAGCACAGTCCTACCTATTGTTATACTGACGTCTCCCTTTCTTCCCCTTTAGGCATTCAGTGTTTGTGTGTGTGCATGTTTGTATGTGCATATATTTAGAAATTTGCTCCAGACAATGTGAGGTTCTCCTTCCGTTGACTTGTAGCCAAATGTGTATTGCTATTGTACATGGACATTTTCAACACAACACTGCTATATTACTTGTACTTCGTTTACCAATCTCATAAAGATGTAAGGCCACATAAATTTAGACAAGATTACAATAGAAAAGGAAACATATAATATAAAAATTAGGGTAATTTAGTATTTAATCTCCCATTCTTTCGTGTTATCAACTCAGACATGCACATTTATTATTTAGATGATGTTTATAATTAATAAGCTGTTTTTGTTTTGTTTAATTCTTGTTCCTTACCAATAACTTTTAATTCTAAATAATGACAAATTAAAATTTTGAATTTAGGGTTTTTCCCCAACAGTGCTAGTAGTTATTGCTTTTCACTGGCATCACTGATAATTACCCACCCACAAACTCAAGTTCTGACATGAAATATCAATTAAATAAAAAAAAATGTAAAACATTGTAATAATATGTAAATAAATAAAATTATGTTTGAATATTGCTATAATTTCTGTAATATCAATGGAACTGACTTTATATGTATATAAAAAAGGGAGTTCACTTGACATTAAGAAGTTATTGATATAGAGCAGAGCTCTGCAACCTTTTTCCGCCTGTGGTACACTTATATTCTTTCCAGAATTCAGTGGCACACCAGAACTAAAAATATAACTTAAACTATAGGGGAAAAAAATTATTTTCAGGTTACACTGTGGCACACTTAGCATCGTCTGATGGCACACCAGTGTGCCATGGCATACTGTTTGCAGAACACTGATATATAGTGAGATGTGATCATCATTTAATTGATGGTGAGGTCTAGGTAGTTAAGGTTGCTTTGCCACCATGTGGTTTTGGTACAGTCCTACTGCATGGCACCTTGGACAAGTGTTTGCTGCTATAGCCCTGCACTGACCAATGCCTTGAGAGCAAGTTTGATTCTATGTGTGGAATCTTGTTGCAAATTTGAATTGTGTGGTATCCTGTTGCATGTGTGTGTGTGTGTTTGTTTTTCCTCACCACCTGATAACTGGTGTTAGTTTTTTGCAGTTCAGCCAAAAAGACAGATGGACTAATTACCAAACCTAAAAATAAGTCCTGGTGTCAATTTGTTCAAGTAAGCCCTTCATGGTGGTGCACCAGCATGGCCACAATCCCATAACTGAAACAAATAAAATGTAAAACGTAATTGAAAATAGAGAAATTTTGTCTTGAGACTAGTTCTGTGTTTTGCTGGATAGTTTGGAAAGGAGACTAACTGAATGGATATCTGCCAGGAAGTTAACCAGTAGCAGAGTTTCAGTTATTGAAATGGCTCCACCATGAGCTGTCTAATTACCGCCCCACCCCCCAAAAAAAACCTATTAAAATAAATGTTAGATAATAATTATAGTTACAGCAAGGGGAGAGGATTTTTGATATATTTTTTTTATGAATCCTGTTAATCTTCCTTCATATAAGATTATGCTTCGAAGCTTAACTGGAATGTCAACCATTCTAATATGGTCACCTGAGTTTGATTGCATTGCTAGTTCATAGAAAAATATTCATAAAATTGCAATCTTTGATGTGTTGTGTGAATGGAAATTTGTTTCATGTAGGGTCATCTAGATGAAGAACAAAGGGGGAACGAATCACTCATTCCTCAAATAAGAGTATTACTTTAGATGTTAGATATTTGGGGGTTTTTTTTCCTGTAAACATCAACCTACTCCACTTTATCTTAGGTTTTACATTAGTCATTGATAATAAATATTACTATGAAACATCATTACATGTTCATTCCAAATGTGTGTGTGCACGTGCTGCTGTATCTACCATTCTCCTTTTATTGGTTAAGGAATTACATGTGTGTGGTGTATGTAGTGTGTGTGTGTGGGGTGATTGTTATCAAACGTGTCTTGTTTCCTCACATTATTTATTGGTGAAAGCAATGAAATAAGTCAATCATTTCTACCAGTAAACTTCAGCATTATACAAACTGTTGTGTCAATTTGATGTGAGCAATACATTGTGGAATTACAAACATAGCTTGCTTTAAGCAATCAGTTAAGGAGCAAAGAATTAGTTGATTGGAAAATTAGCACAAGAAAATCTGAATAGTTGTTCTACAAACAATTGTGATGTTTATATCGGAAGACTAAACAGTAGAGTTATTATTGTATGAGAGAATACATTCTCTTAAGTACAATCTACTTTCTTATTGCCTTTAAGCAACTATATTCTTCATACTATACTGTTTTTAGTATTGAGATGAACAGCATCTGTTGATGATTAATATTGCCTGTGAACATCACAAATATTTAGAAAATATTAATATCTTTATCTTTTTCTTAACATCTTCCTCACCTTCTATATAATCCACCCCCACTCTCTCTTTCTCTCATTTTTGCTTAGTTTCATCTTGTTTTAAACTACTATTTTAATATCTCCGCTTCATCAAACTTATTTCCTTGTTTTAATTTTTGAAGGTGGATTTGTGTGTGTGTGTGTGTGTGTGTGTGTGTAAAGGAATGAGCTAGTGAAGAATGAGGTGAGACAGATGAAAGGAACGGTTTTAAGGATGGGTTTGAATGAAACATACAGTAATAATTTTAATATTTCTATGCAATTGTACCCAGTGTATTATGTTCCTGGGTTCAAATCCTGGAGGATATTGTTTTACTTTTAATTCACGAGGCATTGAGTACTGGTAACACAATGAATAGCTATTATATATATTATCTAATTTTATCTTACAAAAACTATTGCTGTACCTATTTCACTTAACCTTGTTTAAAATGCTTGATTCACAAGCAATATTTTTAAAATACTTGAAGACAAAATTGGAGTAGTTATGCAGATAACAATAATTAATAAAACGATACAAAAAAAAAAAAACAAGAAAAAAGAAACCTTGTTGCATGGAAATATATTAATGTAACAATTTAATATTGGAAATTCATCAACGTTTTTACAACCAACCTCTTCACCATAATGGGTTCTTACTGATTGTCACAACTGTCCAAAAATGAATTTAAAAAAATAAAGTCGATGAAATAAATTTAGAAGTTCAGATCATCGTTTGAGGATATCTTGTTGGAGAGAGAAGAATAATTTGGAATCTCAAAAAGTAACCAAAAAAATAACATAACAGTTTAAAAGCATGGATTTGGATTTAATAGCTGTATGTACCAACATTCCAGAACAAAGGACACCCAATCTGCTTTCAATTCCTTTAGAAACAACTACAAAGTTTTGGTTAATTTCTAACATATGGTACTCAAGTTGTTACTGGAATTCTTTTCTAAGAATATATAATTTTAGCAGAAGGACATAAAGGATCTTCCAGATGTAGAATGTTGACCATTTTATCTCTAAAGAATCCAAAATTAAAGATACTATAAACTCTGTGGATGGTATACTATGAAAGTACCAAAGTCCCTGATTTCTGTCATAAAATCTTTTACAACAGATGTCTGGTGCAGGCTTCAGCCTAGCTGGCTCTTGTGAAACCATCCCACCTATGCTAGCATAGAAGGCGGATGTTAAATGATGATCATGATTGTCTTGGATGTTAAACAAAGCACCCAGTGCTGAATATGTCTCCCCAAAAACCCTTCATCTGCTGGAATATTGAAGAAAAAATTTTACTTTTCATTTATCTGAATCAGCATGACCTCAAAACTTGAAGCTGTGTGTGTGTGTGTGTGTGTGTGTGTGTGTGTGTGTGTGTGTGTGTGTGTGTGTGTGTGTGTTTGACCAATTGTTCCCTGACACCTCTACTTGAAAATTGGTGTTGGTGTGTTTACATCCTCGTAACTTAGTGGTTCATCATATAGAGAATGGATGCATAAATGCCAGATTTAAATCAAGTACTGTTGGTGAATTTGTTCAACTAAGCCCTTCAATGCAGTGCTCCAGTATGACAACCACCAAATGTCTAAAACAAATAAGAGAGAAAAATAAGAAAAGACTTTAACCAAAGAGTAAAACTCTAGAATTAGATTTTGGTTTTCATTTGTTATAATTTTTTAATCCAATGTAATCATGGATTAGGCATCATTAATTTTTTAATTACTGGTTTATTAATAATATCCTTCATGTCTTTCAGGTAATCTAAATTATTTCTCTCTCATGAAACTGATCAGATTCTTTTCTCCTTTGTTTTTCAAAGTCTTATAAATTTTTAAAGTGGTTTTTGGCTGACCTTTTACTTAATATTAATCTTAGATGTTCATTACTGTCACTGCATTATCATATGTGACAGTTCAATGTCTCCTCCTGTGAAACAGTCTTATTCTATATCTTACTTCAGGAGTAGTAGAACTTAATGTATGATGTCTTGATTTTTGTCTGTGTACGTATGTTTATGCAAACCTCTGTATCACACACACACGTCTTACATGCACTACAAGCTAGCTTAATATTTTGAGAATTTAAAAGCACATTGTTTATTCTTCCTCTATTAATATTCCTGTAGTCACATTTTTTATGTCAGCTCTCTTGGGTAATGGAGATTATCCTGTTTAATTCCACAGACACAAAACCTCTTCCATCCTCAATTTTGACTTCATATCAGTTCTTTTAACAAGGAAAAGGTAAACTAAAAAAAAGCAAGTCTATAAACAAGATTAAAGTATCAGCTATTTCTTTCTATTGTTATTTATTTCTGGCTGTTATTTTCATTCCATTCTCTGTACAAAACTTGACTTTGATTGCAACTAACAGTACTATAAGATTTAACTTCTTTCACTGTCCACCTGCTTGTTCTTCTGATTCTACTTTTCACTAGAAATGCTGTCTAATCTAAATGGAGTTCAAAGAATTTGTAGCTGCTTATGGACATTAAATATTTTCATCTTCATCATTGTTTGCATCATAACTATTGTTGCAACAAGGCATGGCTATGTGGTTTAGAAGTTTGCTTCTCGTCCACAGATTTTTGGTTTCAATCCCACTGCATTGCACTTTAGTCAAGTGTCTTCTGCTATAGTCTGGTCTTTGTTTGACTAGTCTCTTGTGAGTTAAATTTAGTAGACAGAAATTGTATGGAAGTTTCTCATATGTATATATCTATATCATTTTTGTATCCGAGACACAATGGTATATATTTATACATATGTATAAATATATATATTTATGCATATATATAAATATAAATGTATGTATATATATATATATAAAATATATATATTTGTGTGTGTGCATGTTTATGTCCCCTGCAAAGAAATTGCACCCATTTGGCAGTTTGGTATATGCAAACATGGAATAAATAAAGTTTAGTGTCAGCAAAGACATCTTGCCTCAAGAAGTCCTTTCCACCCCATACCACCATGGGAAAGGCTGACAGAAAAAACTATGCTGATAGGTGCTGGCGTGGCTGGTGATAAGAAGCTTGGTTCCTGTTCAGTCCCACTATGTGGCGTATTAGGCAACTGTCTTCTATAGCCTCAGGCTGACCAATGCTTTGTGAGTTGTTTTGATAGACAGAAACTGAAAGAAGCCTGTCATATATATATATATATATATATATAGGAAAATTAAAAATAATAATAAGGCAGAATGCTAAACTGAAAGCATATTTTAATATAGATGTGTATAAATAGATGTGTATAAATAGATGTGTATATGGCAAATTTTCAAGAACAGAGAGAATAAAAATGTTTTTCACAAAAAAATAAGAAATAATATATAAAAAAATAAATATACCAATACATTATACTGTCTTTGAGCTTTTAAAGTTCAATGGTAATCCATGGAGATAATTGTTAGAAAGATTAGGATGCAAGGAATTAAGAGTTGTGTTTAAAAAAAAGTGGGCTGAAAGTTTATGTGTTAAGCAGGAAGTGTGGTGTCAAAACAGGAAGTGTGTGTAAGGGAAGACAATTCTGTAGGTTTTATACTCTGTAGTTGGTGTTCTGGACTCTGTCAACAGGAAGTTTATGTCTGTTCTTAGAGAAACAAGAAGTAAATTTATATGTATTTCATTGGGTAGGCGAGAGAAGGGAATATGGTCACCGAGGGGTTTGTATGTTAAGAAGGGTTTGGAATTTCTCTATAAAAAGATTCTCCTTGTCGATTCTTTCTTGTGTAGAGATTCTGTCTTGTTTCTCTAAGAACAGACATAAACTTCCTGTTGACAGAGTTCAGAACACCAACTAAAGAGTATAAAACCTACAGAATTGTCTTCCCTTACACACACTTCCTGTTTTGACACCACACTTCCTGTTTAACACATAAACTCTCAGCCTTTTTAAAGCACAACACGATTCTTAATTCCATGCATCTTAATCTATCTAACAATTATCTATGTGGATTACCATTAAACTTTAAAAACTCAAAGACAATATAATGCCTTGGTATATTTATTTATTTTTTTTTATATATTTTTTATATTTTTGTAAAAAACATTATTTTCATTTCCCCTCTCCTTAAAAATTTGTCATTCAATGAAAGCTGGTTAGAAATCCTTTTTAATTCCCTTTATACACATCTATGTTTAAATATGCTTTCAGTTTAGCATTCTGCCTTATTATTATTTTTTATTTTCCTATTATTTCTCCACGTGTGGTTAACACAACCCCACCATTTACTGACATATATATATATATATATATATGTGTGTGTGTGTGTGTGTGTGTGCATGCATGCGCACGTGTGTGTGTGTGTCTTTGTGCTTGTCTTTGTCCTTACCACCACTTGACAATTGGTATTGGTGGATTTACATCCCTGTAACTTACTGGCTTAACAAAAGACAGAATAAGTATCAGGCTTAAAGAAAAGTACCAGGATCAATTCATTTGACTAAAAGTTCGTGAAAGCATTGTCCCAGCATGGCCACAGTCTAAAAACTGAAACAAGTCAGAGATAACGGTGTGATGATGATGATTATTATTGTTTCCATTTTCCAAACCATTTCCATCTTCATAGCTATGTCATCATCATCTACCTCTTTATTTTTATCTTTGACTTCAGAATTTTGACCTTTGCCAGTGTCCTGTTCAATGTCTTCATAATTAGTTTCTCCATCGTAATCTTTGTTTTCATCATCAACATTATTGTAGTTATCTTAAACATTGGCAATTTTATTGCTTTTGTTGCCATGGCTGCTGTTTTCATCATTGACATCACCTTCATTACAATGTCATTCACTTCCTCATCATTGCCATGTTTGTCAACATTGATTTCATTTTCACCATCTTCCCTGTGTCATCTTTTCTTGCACCATCTTAGTCAGTATCATGCTATTGGCAGAAATTGTCAACACCCTTGTAATATTTAGTTAGTCTAAACTACACTATCATTCCATATATGCTTCAAAATTGAGTTTTGCAAGAGTAATGGTGAAGAGTTGAAACTGAAACTCCTCATAACTATTACTGTACCAAACACTGAAATCTTCCTGTTTAGACCATATAGCTAAGATAAAGTACCAAAGAAGAATCAGTTCTTTGATTGTATTTCTAATAATTATCAACATTCAATGCATTTGATTGCATTGTGTAATTATCAAGTCATTATTTTATAACAGTGTGTTGTTCAGCAGAGCATTTTCCTTTAGTCCTGAGACTCTGCAGGAGTTACGGCTTTCCAGCAACTGTTTTATCTCTTTGTGCATTAATCTGCCTGACAAGAAAATATTGCTTGCATAGGCTATTGACGTTTATAGTCTCATTGATTTAGTGTTTCATGTTTGATGAACCAATACAATAAATATTGTAGGGTCTCACATATGTCATATACTGAGTTGGGAAACATTGATTAACTGAGATATTCATGTAGTAAGTAGATACAAACTCCCATGATTGGTACTCAAAATCTGAAAACAACTGATATAAGAGCAAGCCATTGAAAGTTTGGGAACATATAGAAAATGTAGTGTGGAAGTGGGGTCTGGTCTTTAGAGCAATGAACATATTTCAGCCTTATCAGATCTCATCAATGAAAACATAGTACTTGGTTGGCAAGACTAAGATTGATCAATATATCACTTATTGCAATAATAAAAATTATTACAATATGGACTTCGAGCTGCAGTGTGATGACCTCATAATCCAAGAATGAATTAATGTTAGTGTGTCTATAAAATCTAGCTTTGAATTTACATATCCAGTTACCATTTTGTTATCCATTACAGTTAGGGTTAGAGAATAATATACATACATACATACATACATACACACACACACACACACACACACATATATATATATATATATATATATATATATATATGTATGTATGTATGTATGTATGTATGTATGTATGTATTGCAAATATGTGTGTGTGTGTGTGTGTGTGTGTGTGTGTGTTTCACTTTCCATATAATTTTATTAATGAAATAAATTATATAGATACATGTAAAATATAGATTTATTCATAAAATAAAACAAGTTTGGAATCCTGAAATCAACTTATTAAATCTTAAGCATTACAAAATTATTTATAAATAATGATTTTAGTTGTCATGAATTTGAGAGCAATTGTTTAGTTGTAATGTGACACAATGGTTGTTAGATATTTCACAAAGGTACTACTACAAGTTTAACTGATCTGCTGAAAATAACCACCAAATCTCTTTCAGATGTCACCATTTAGAAAATTAGTAGCCAAATCTCAGGATCATCTAGAATTATTTGTCTTCACTGTGTGTATATTTTCTTCTTTATGCTCAGTGGCATGGAAAAGAGAATAAAAAAAAAACAAAATGAAGCAAAACAAAACAAGTCATCCTAGTGACATTTAAATTTGCCTTATTTTGCAAAACTTATTCTGGAAGAATTATTTTTGTCAAAAGGAAAACTTGTATCAGTTTGTAGCTTCATTTATTTTCCCATTTAAAAGCTTGTGACTATGTAAAACAAAATAGAAAGCTACATTGTCTTTGCAATTTCCAGTTAACCTTTTTTTCTAACATTTCCTTGTTTCTTTACTCAAAAGTCTTCATCTTCTGCCCGACATCAACAAAAAATCTTTTAAAAAAAAAAACTTGTTTTTTTTCTAACCAAGTGTATTCTAGTGAATCATTACTCTAAAATTTGAAGAAATATCTTCTGTACATTTCCACAATTTCAGCTGATTACTTCCATTAAGAAATTGGTAAAAAAAAGAGATAAAACCAAACCAATTAAGTTTTTATAAACCCCAAATATTTTTCTCACGTTCAGTCAAAAAGAAATAGTTTTTTTTTCTTTAAAAATAGAAAAATCATATACCAAATAAATTGATTAATCAGAGTTCAAAGAATATGCTTTTAACAAACTTTTTTTTTGTTTTATTTTCCACTATAGAATTCTTTTTCTTTCATATACAGGACAGCCCATTCACATATGTTAATATATTATCTGCAATCATTCAATTATTACCCACCCACAACAATAATAATGATAATAATAATGATGATGATAAATCTCTTTCTATAACAGGAATTTTCATAAATATAAACGTGAGAAACAGTTATTAAAATAAAGGATCACAAAATGTTAGTTTATAGTTTATTATATAATTTATCAGTTTAGTATTACTGGTAAGTTCTCACCATAAAAGGTTATGATTTTTTTTTTCTTAATAAATGAACTTTCTCAATGATGTTGGGGTCTGTTTGAATTTTTTACCAAGTAGATATAATAGATTTCATAAGATTTGAATCCTTAACCATGGTCCAAGACCTTTGAGCTAAGATACTATATCTGTTTTGTATGCATTGAAAAAAAATTGTTGAGGTGTAAAGAGATAGATACATATAAAATATATTATAACTAGGTTTATATATCGGTTTATTTCATTTTGTTTATAATTACTTGTCATTTAATTTATTTATGAAAACAAATGTTATTAGACTAGATTTTCTCTTTACAAGTAACACAAATTATACAAAATTTTGAACCATCTTTAAATTTTTTAATTCTAATTCAAACCAGTGTGTAAATAAAGATACAGCAAGAATAAAGAATAACTACTAATCTACTTGCTGATATATATTGGTTTAAATGAAACAATAGTAATAAAGAATTGATGATAGGAAGTGCATCAAGCCATAGAAAATCTGCCCTGACAAATTCTGCCTGACTTATGCAAGCATGGAAAAATGGATGTTAGAACAATAATGATCAGGATGAGGAATAACAACCTAAATACTTGCCAACATCAGTTTATTGGTAATAATGTTCAAGCAAACAAAAATCTTCTCTAATATACTGTCATTTGGTCATTAGTAGTCTCAGAAATCTGGGATGTACCCTACCCTCAAAGTCACAGACACTTGTTTCCCTTCCCTCAACTAACTTGCATTAAAAAAGAACTGAAGTATTGTTGTCTAAATCTTAATGTAAAAATGTACCTTGTTAATAACCTAATAAGAAACATTATCCGTATTAAACTGTACGATGTCATACATATTAAAATATATTGATCTTTAGAACAATCTGTTATTATAATTTATCACACTGGACACAATATTATATCAACAATTTAATAGAAATTATTGTTTTATATGCATTGAATAGCAAACATTATGGAATTTTATTTGAAAGTAATTAAATATAGCTAGTAATTAAGAAACTGGTATTCTATTCATATTTAATTCACCTTTCATAAGAGACTAAAAATAGTAATGTTTAGATTATTAGCTCGATATGTGAACTATTATAACTTGTGAATTTGTTACAGTGGATGGAAATGAATGTGGAAACTAGAAAATAGCAGACAGTTTATCACAGTTTGCATAATTCTAGAGAATTAGATTTCAAGGTGGGAAAAGTTTGTTAAATGCTTAAAGCTTATATGAATTAAATGTCAAGAATATTGCCTCCAGACAGCTAATTTCCACACAGAATATGTAAATTATAGGAATAAAATAACTGAAAAAAAAAAGTATTTTGTTCAAAATAGAAAGTAGACAGAAAACTGTAATGAGGAATATGCTAACGAAGCCGGAATGAGATTGTCTTCTTCTAATGAGACTGACCATCATAAAATAGTAAGCAACAATCACTTTGAATCCTTGAGGGAGAGACTCTACATGTTTGTTTCACCTGATTGAAATAGCAGTCAAATCTCTTCTCTTTCAATTTTCTCTCTACTTTCTATTTTTTTTTAAAGACTGACATATCAGACACTGTAATTTTAAATTCATTATCTACAATAATAAAAGATGGGATAATCATGGGTAGCACACTTTTACTCATAGTTTGGTTCAATTAGCGTTGACCTAGGGCTAAACTACAACATGGTAACCACAATCCTCTATACACACAGATTTTTAAAACATTTTCCTTGCAAATAGAAACAATTCATTGACATTGAACAGCAGATGTCGGAAACTGAGAATTGAGAGCTGGAACAAATAGCGAGAGGCATTCTATCCATTTTCTTAACATTTATGCCAGATTGCTGCTTGTTTCCTCTTTACCATTTTGAAGCTATTATAGAAGAAACTTAGACAAAATGCCAGGCAATGGAATCAAACTCAGAACCATGTGGTTATAAATCGAAGTTTTTAACGCCACAGCCAACCCTGTACCCATTCATGAATATTAATGAATGTAATAAAATACATTTATGAGCATAAACCAATATTTTATACCATTTGTACTGTTACATGGTTGTTAGTTAAACAAAAAGAAAAAAGATCTAGTCAAATTTCTCAGCTTCTACTTCATCAAACTTAGGCGTTTAATAATGAAAAGTTTACTAGAAACTAGATTATTTTTTTGAGAAAATATAAAAAGAATGCAGAGTAGCAGAAAAATTCTCTCTTTCATATGATTAGGATTTATGTCAGCACATTTTCACAGTGTTTGACTTCTTGGCAACAATTTTGCCTATTCCACTAAATCACTTACTGACACTAGCTCTTTTTGTTCAATGTGCTTATCACTTTCAAATTTACTGTCTTATGTTGACTAAACATATATTTTGTATATTTTGTGTAATTTCACTTTGTTACACAGTCACTTGTATAATTTAGCACATGACTTCACATATTGATAAAAGAAATTCCACAAATAAAAGACATTATGAAACAAACCATTTTATACTTGCTTGCTTCATCCATACATTCTGATTTTTGACAAATAGAATCCATTCTAATACATTTGTACATGATAAAACAAAGTCCTGGGTCATTAATTATTTTTTCATTTCGTAAGTTAAATTAATGTTAAGTATCTGTAGATATAAACTGAAATATCACAGATAGTTTTAAGGTAATTATAGTGTGGTCATATTAATTACTCTTCTTTAGTAGTCATTGTCTTGAATTTGTTCCTTCTCAATAATTTAATGAGCAGCTATTAACTAAGTCATAACATAACAAAAATGTGAGCAAAACAAAAGTGCTGTTGCTGCTGCAGATGATAATAATAATAATAATAATAATAATAATAATAATCCCTTCTATTATAGGCACAAGGCCAGAATTATTTTTGGGTGGGGCTAGTCAATTACATCGAACCCAGTGTTTCACTGATACTTAATTTATCAATCCCAAGAAGATGAAAGGCATCGACCTCAGTGGAACTTGAACACAGAACATAGTGGTAGACAAAATACTGCTAAGCATTTTACTTGGTATGCTAACAGTTCTGCCATACAGACACAAAGCCTGAAATTTTTGAGGAGGCTAGTTGATTACATTGAACCCCCAATGCTTCACTCGTACTTACTTTTTATTGACCCGATAGGATGAAAGGCAAAGTTGACATCAGTGGAATTAGCTGATACCATCAACCTCAGTATTTGGTTGGTACTGAAAAGCTGATGACCACTTCTTTCTTCCATTCTTCTGGAGTTGAGGCAATAAGGTACCAGTCAAGTTTTGGGGGTCACTCTTACTGACTAACCCCTTCCCCAGATTTCAGGCCTTGTGCCTCTGTTAAGAACAAAACATATTTGTTTCTAATTCAAGCACAAAACCAACAGAAAGATGAAAGGCAAAATCAACTGTGGCAAGGTTTGAACTCACAACATAAAGAACTAGAATATGTACTACAAAAAATTTTTTCAATGCTTTAATGATTCTATCAATTCACATCCTTAATAATAATAACAATAATGATAATTAGTAGACATAATACCTATAGTAATTGGTGCACTTGGAAGTACCAGCACTCAACTACCAACATGGCTGAGAAAGATTGGTGCAAGTGTGAAGGTAGAACACCTACAAAAAATCAGCATTGCTTGGAACTGCAAGAATTCTTCAAAGAGTTCTTGAAGCATGACCAGTAAACAAGTGTCACCTTAGTCTGCTGGCTGCGGACAGCTGACACTTTCCATCATACTCAGCAAAATAATAATAATAATAATAATAATAATAATAATAATTTTGATACAAGGC
The DNA here is from genome assembly GCF_001194135.2 of Octopus bimaculoides. NCBI lineage: Eukaryota > Metazoa > Mollusca > Cephalopoda > Octopoda > Octopodidae > Octopus > Octopus bimaculoides. Next base: position 6,590,481 of record NC_069006.1, on the reverse strand, counting down.
CAGCAGTTTTGAGGGGAAGGGGAAGTCGAAGTCAATTACTTTAACCCCAATACGTAACTAGTACTATTTTTATCAGCCTTGAAAAGATGAATGACAAAGTTGATCTCAATGGTATTTGAACTCAAAATTTAAAGAGCCAGAAGAAATGGCATTAAGCATTTTGTCAGGCACAGTAACAGCTCACTGCCTTTAATAATAATAATAATAATAATAATAATAATAATAATAATAATTGGCTTCTAACAGATGCACAAAGTCATAAATATTTGGGTGGGGCTCATGGAGGCAGTTGATTAAGTCAACTCTGCATTTCACTAATGTTTATTTTATCAGTCCCACCCCACTTCAGAAGGTTGAAAGGCTAAGTTGACCCCTGCAGGAGTTGGCAATAATAAGGATAATTATTTTTCACATTAGTGCAACATTTATGGGAAGAACCGTGTTGATTACATGATCACACAGAGCCCATATGCATGAAAGGGATGTGTAATAATACTAATAATAATATTGACTCTAGCAGTGATAATGAGGATTTCTTAGGTTGATGATCTAAGGCCACTTGTAGGAGGTAGTTATTTCATTGATTCCACTCTGGTCTATTACTGTTATATATTTTATTGATACTGAAGAGATGAAGGAAGGGATGAAAGATGAAATCAACTCTGTTAGGATTTGGACTGACAATGTTGAAATATGACAGTATTTCTCAGGAATCAATTGTTCTGCTACTGTACCTATTAGTTCTGCTAATTCACCAGTCTTTGTAGATAAGAATTTGATTGATTGTCGTTTCTGTCTTTCTAATGAGTATTATTGCTACAAAGACTGTTAACTGAATCATAAGTGACTGAAGAAATCAGTTTTCTAGGAATTTAACTCTTGCTCTACCATATACACTAGAATATATAATAATTTCAAATTTTGGAATTTTGGACATAGACTAGAATTTTGGATATTTTGGATATACACTAAAATATATAATAATAGTTTCAAATTTTGGTATTCTGGATATACACTAGAATTTTGGATATACACTAGAATATATAATAATGGTTTCAAATTTTGGTATTTTGGATATTTTGGATATACACTAGAATATATAATAATGGTTTCATGTTTTGGAATTTTGGATATACACTACAATTTTGGATATTTTGGATATACAATAGAATATATAATAATGGTTTCAAATTTTGGCTGAAGGCTAGCAATTTTAAGGAAGAGGGTACATCGATTACATCAACCCCAGTGTTTATCTGATACTTATTTTATCTGCCATGAAAGGATGACAGCAAAAGTTGACTGTGGTGGAGTTTGAACCCAGAAAATAAAGAATATATAATACATATATAATATAATAATATTATGTTCAATAATATATATATATATAATACGTATATAATATAATAATATTATGATGTAAACTTTAATAATAATAGTAATATTAATCATGGAAAATTTATTTTCAAAGTCCTGTTATTGTTAAAATGTCTTCCAAGTAGACATATTCAGTTGGGTGGTCAACAAGTTTCTGAATTCGTTCATGTTCTGGATGATAAAGAACATAGATATAATTACTATATGTATGTGTGTGAGTGGAGGCTGGAACTTCCTACATCTTTACTCTGAGTTTCTTCTTTGTGATCCTCAGAGAGTGATAAAAGGAACATTCATGATGGCTTCTTCTTAATATTATAGTGAGATTTCATAATAATGGCTTTTCAGATAAGATATTGCACACAACTCATACTAATCTCCTAAAACATATAAATAGACCAGAAAATATTCTGTGGAATAATCCAGCCTTTATTTGAAAACTATGTACATATATAGGTGCAGACATGGCCGTGTGGTAAGAAGTCTACTTCTCAATTGTATGGTTCCGGGTTCAGTCTCACTGTGTGGCACTTTATGTAAGCACCTCTTACTATAGTCTTGGGTTGACTAAAGTCTTATGAGTGGATATGGTAGACAGAAACTGAAAGAAGCCCATCACATATGTGTGTGTGCATGTACGTGTGTATGTGCTTGTCCCCCACCATCAGTTGAGTTGGTTTATCTTCTTGTAATTTTAGCAGTTTGGCAAAAGGGACTGATAGAATAAGTACCAGGTTTAAAAAATAAGTACTGGGGTTGACCCTTCAATGTAGTGTTCCAGCATGGCCACAGTCCATTGACTGAAATAAATGGAAATAAAAGAGAAAAGAAGAATATTGTCAAAACTTCCTCTTAAACGTAATCACTTTTCACTTCCTAATTAATCATAAATACTATAAGATATTTAATGAAAATTCAACTAAGGTCAGCAATTTTTATTGTAAAAGATTGGCAATCTCCATTAGATATTTAATTTCCAGAAGTCTTTTTAACAGTTTTTCTGTTTGATAGTTTAGATGGGACAAACTAGGAGTAGGTGCATAGTTTAGAAACAGGGCATATGTCAAGGATACATGTCTAAGATATTTACCAAATTATTTATCTTTAGAAATTGAGAGAGACTAAATTATCTAACAGTTAAAGGTGTTTTGATGTTTAAGTCTGAGTGAAATCCTGAAAAAGAAGTGAATCTGTGATCAAGGGTACTCCAGTTGTGGCCATCATGCCATTTTAGGGTTATGTGGGAATGCATTATCTAAAATGTTCTCTTTTATCTGAGATAGTAGAATGTTATATGAGGGCAATTTTGCTGTCATGTCTAGTAAGTCAGTTGACTTCATAGGGATTCCCCTCATTGGCTTGCATCAGCTGTAGTTTATCTTTTGGTTGGAATGGATGCTTCATTTGCTATGAACTAGTTGTCGTGTAGCTACAAGTTGGTGTTGATTGAGTATGCTTCTAATCAAAAGTATTTCACTTATGCTTGTCCCAACTTTTTTCATGTGCAGTTTACTTTTAACAACACTATCCAATGTATCCATTTTTATGAAAATCGAGCGCAATCTGAAGGAGATTTGGTTGCTATTTCTTGCATGGTGAGCAACTACGTAAAAGCTACATTGTTGACATGTACTTAAAAAGAGCTAATTGATACAGTTGTACTTCCTTGTGGTTTGTGTTGCCTTCATATTATTGCTGACAAAAATCTCTGAATTTGAATAAAGGAATGGAGAAAGAATAAGGATATATGTGAGTCAAGGAAATCCAAAGACCCAGTGTTCAGTTAAGTAATCGGGCGTGTTAATAAACTAGTGAAATGTAAATGTAAAATGTAAATTCTAAAACTGCTTTAAGATTGTCCCGAACATTCTCACAAGTTGTTGTAACAGTTCTTTTGGGACTATTATGCGATCTGTAGTACATTCTCCAAAGAATTGGTTATAAATTAGCATTAAATAAATGAAGATACTTATTCCTGACATATTTCTTCTGCTACTGATCAAGGATAATGGTTGGCCAATAATGACAACAAAGAGTTTTATATTCATAAGTATCTCAAACAGACTGCTTTCTTATTGATTATTTGCAGCAGTGAAGTTCTACATGGAAATTTTGCTATTTATTTAGTGTACAATATGTTAATGTTATTAAGAGAGGTTGCTTGTACTGTTAATACTCCAGAAGAAAAAATAAAAAAAAATAAAAGAGAAACTTAGAGTAATATTTCTGCTAAATGGTTGAACAGATAAAGAGATAGCTGAAAGTTAGTGGGACAAAAATGCATTATAAATTTTTAAACTATAAAGTTAGATGAAAGCCAAATTGATAAAACTTGTTATTCCCCTCCAACCTCTTCATATTTTTATGACCATTTTTTATACAGACATGGCTGGATAGATTTAGCTTTCTGCTTTCTATATTCTCTAATATTTGACCAATTCTTATGCCAATTCTAACTTTTACCTTTTTTTCTAGTTTCACTTTGGCTCTCTTCCACAAGAGTTCATAGTATTTTTTACCAAATTCATATCCCTAATCTCTCTTAATAATCTCTACTTCTTGCTGGTTAAACCTGATAGTTTTAATTACTAGCTGGTCTTTCCTATATTTTTCTTTTTTCTGAATACATTGTAGCTGTTCAAATTTCTTTGGCTTCATCTTTGAATATTATTCATTGCTATAGATAGTTAATAACCAAATGAGATATATTGTTATCTACACAAAAACAAGTAAGACGATACCATGTTGCATGAATATTAAAATATTTCTAAATATATATATATATATATGATGAAGTCAAATTTTAACATACAGTTGTGTCAGTATTCACCAATTCTGTATCATTAAATTGGATCCTACTTCCAGAAATATTGAGATACCATTTAAATCCCATGGGAGTTAATTTAGATTTTGACCCTTTAATATTCAGATTACTCTATCAATTGCAATACTTATTTATCCACAGCCTGGTTGTGAGGTATTGTGTTAAGAAGCTTGCTTCCTGACCACATTGGTTCCAGGTTCAGTATCACTGCATGCCACCTTAAACAAGTATTTTTGACTATAACCTCATGCCAACCAAAGCCATATGAGTGGATTTGAGAGACAGAAACTGTAAGGAGCCTGTATATGTGCGTGTATGTATGTGTGTGTGTGTGTGTGTGTGTATGTGTGTGTGTGTGTGTGTGTGTGTGTGTTCCCCACCACTGCTTTGCAATAGAGAATAAGCATTTGGTTTCAAAGAGTGTTTCTGGGGTTGATTCATTCAACTAAAAATTCTTCAAGGTAGTGCCCCAGTATGACCACAATCTAATGACTGAAACAAGTAAAAGATACAAGATTATTTTGAATTAATCTTGTATCATCTCATAACTTTGAGATTTCAATGATGTGATTGTATATTTTAAAAATGACATTGTAAGGGAAGTGTGAAAGGCCAGATCTGACCAGTCTGAACATTAAATAGTGAGAATATTTAGGCCAGATATGGCCATTTTAAATGCTAAAGGGTTAATTTCTCAACCTGAGCTGCACTAATATGTTAGATTTAAATAAATACTCATTTAATTTCTATCTGGTATTTAATTATCATATTTTCATACTTCCATTTAATTTTTAATTAATTCAGATTTAAGAGTTTCTTGCCCTTTAATTATTGAAGCTAATAATTAGTTTTCTTATCACTAAAGTATAATTTAAATTAAGACATTATTTGGCTGAATACATTAAGCAGGTTAGGTTCCACTTAACTATAATTTTTTTTTTATGCAGAAGGTGTCTTTGGATAATTTTTTTCCCTCAGTCATTCTATTTTACATTTCAGGAGGTGTATTGGCAGAAACAGTAGAACTATAAATAAAATGCATATTTTTACATAATTGACAGAATAAGTACCAGTCAAATATTGGGGTCAGTGTAATTGATTAGCCTCAACTCTTGCCTCAAAATTCTTGGCCCTGTTCTTGAATTAGCAACCATTATTATCAGCAAAATATATTTAGAATATTTTCAGTCACTGGTACCATATTAAAAAAAAAAATAATCCCCAGTTGAAATTTATGTTCAATAGATTAGATTGATTTTTATTGAACTATTCTTTTTTTTAGGGAAGAAATTTGATAAATACTAAAAAGAGAAGCAAAATAAGAGAAACGCTAATGAAGAAAATGTTCAATGATTAGAGTGGAGGCAATTTCAGAAATACTGCAAAATTCCTGTAAAATCTATATTCTAAAATTGAATGAGTTTTCAAAACTATTTAAAATATATTTAGCATATATTTCTAGTTTGGGTTTGAATTTTAATGTTGTGAATAATGTCGTTATTTAAGAAAATTCTCTAATAAGCTGTGTGTGTGTGTGTGTCTGTGTTAATAAACTCAGTTTGTAACCATGTGATTTCCAGTTCAGTCCTGTTATGTAGCACCTTGGGCAAGTGTCTTCTGCTATAGGCCCAAGCCAACCAATGCCTTGTGTGTGAATTTGGTAGACAGAAAGTGTGTGAAAGCCAGTCATATATCCATGTGTGTCCTTGTTCTTGTCTTTGTTTCCTCACCCCATCACCACTGCTTGACAACTGGTATTGATTTGTTTGTCCCTGTAACTTAGGGGGCTGGAGGAAAGGAATAGACTGATAGAATAAACATCAGACTTAAAAAAGAAGTGCTGGGGTTGATCTGTTTGACTAAACCCCTTCAAGGTGATGCCCTAGCATGGCCACATTCCAGTGACTGAAACAAGTAAAAGATAGCTCCCATTTGACAGAGATCAAATGCAGTTTTAAGAATTGCTTTTAGATATTAGGCAGGGTCTATTACTTGCTTTGTATAGTTGTTGCAGTCATTAATAACTTCACATTGAGTGATTGGGGGTGATGGGGAAGCACATGATCCAATTATTCATTTGCACGAAGATAAAATTATCTTCCTAATTAAAGCTTTTTAATTGGATTCAAAACATGGATTGAAATATATTATTTTCTTCAGAGAACAATGATGGATAACTAATGATTGCTATCTCATTATAAGCATTCAGAAAATGTATTATCTCAGAGAGTAGACAATTCCTGCTGCTAGAAAATATAAATGTTTTATGTGTCTCAACAATAAGGGTTTTTACAGTTTTCAGAACGTTTGTTTTATTCACCTGCCCTTCATTTTTGTAAGCTCACTTTTCCAATTTTAAACATCATTTCATTTACATCTGATGCTAATTGCTGAGATTAGATACATCCATAGTTGGCACACTCCTTATCTAATCTGCCAAACTTTGTACCCCTCATGCAAACCCCCAAACTCATACATAACTAACAATGCAACACAGGACACAAAACACACATACACAAATGATTGATTTAGACATGGTTGGGTGATTAAGAAGCTCACTCTGCAGACACATGGCTTCAGGTTTGGTCTCACAGCACAGTACCTTGGACAAATGTCTTCTACTATAGCACCCAGCTGACCAATGCCTTGGGAGTGAATTTGGTAGACAAAAATTGCATGGCAGGCTGTCTTTTGTGTGTGTGTGTGTGTGTGTGTGTGTGTGTGTGTGTGTGTGTGTGTGTGTGTGTGTGTGTGTGTGTGTGTGTGTGTGTGTGTGTTTTCATGTCTGTGTTTGTCACCCTACAACCATTTGACAACTGATGCTGGTTTGTTTTCATCTCCATAACTTAGCAGTTTGGCAAAAGTTATCAATAGAACAAGTACAAAACTTAAAAAAAGAAACAAACAGAAAACACAAGTACAAGGTTTGATTTGTTTGACTAAAACCCTTCAAAGTGCTGCCCCAGCCTGGCAGCAGCCCAATGACCGAAACAAGTAAAAGATAATGTGTTCATTAGTATAAAGGAAAATTATATTCTAACATAGACAAAGTTCTGTGTAGTTGCCCAACATTTTAGAGCAGCAGCAGCCAAATTTCCCTCAAAGCACATTCTATTGTCTTAAAGGAAAAACACATTAAACAATGTTGTCCTTAATACACTGTTCTTGAACTGGAAGTTGAGGAGTCACAGGTGAAAAGCAGTTAGTCATAGGTCTATCTGTTCAGTTAGACCTGCCTTGGCTAACGAACAACAACAATTACAAAATATAATTTTAGTGCAAAGTAAATTCATTTGATGGATTCCAATTTATTAATTAGGTTGTATTATCAATCATATTGATTTCTTTTGATTAGACAAAAGAATAATTTTTGAAGCAAAACATTTTGAAAATAGAATTTTGAGGAGTTCTTTAAAAGCAAAATTATTTGATTGATCCTGGAAGGATGAATGGTAAATATCTGTCTCAGCAAGTTTAAACTTAAATCAGAGACACAGTTTAGCTAAATACAAAACTATGTGTTTACTAGTGTAATGAAGACATGGTCTACTGGTTAGAGTATTAGTCTCAATAATAAAGCCACAAGTTCAATTCCTGAATTCCTTTTTATCTTTATTCTGCCTTGTAGAATTTTTAGTTGAACAGATTGACCCCAGAACTTATTCATTTTAAGCCTTGTACTTATTCTATTGATCTCTTTTGCTGAACCACTTAGTTACAGGGATGTAAATGCACTAACACTGGTTGCCAAGCAGTGGTGGAGGTGGGGAGCACAGACACAAAAATACACACACACACACACACACACACACACACACACACACACACACACACACACACATGACAGACTTCTTTCTGTTTCTGTCTACCAAATTCACTCACAAGGCTTTGGTTAATCTGAAGTTAAGTAGAAGACCCTTGTTCAGGGTGCCATGCAGTAGGCCTGAACCCAAAACCATGTTTGGAAGCAAGCTTCTTGCCACACAGCCATGCCTTCACCTTGTGTCAGAGACTCTTCAATTTCTGCTCCTCCAGCCTTCTCAGCTGTCAGTGAGTGCCATCTGACTGCTGATACACTCCCTTCCGCCTCCCTCCACTTGCGACTTTCTCAATATTCTACTGGGTCAAGGGTGGCAGGGCTGGGGCGGTATCTGTGTCTGCCCATGATTACATAAGGACCTAAAAGAACACTTACTACCAAATCCGCTTCATGTCTGACTGATGGCTATGCACTAATGTCATTAATCTCTATTTCTTCATGTTATTAATTAGCTGTAGTGAAAAACATTTGTTTAACTCCTTAGCATTTAAACAGACTATATCAGGCCCAAATATTCTACTTGTTTTATGTTCAAACTGGCTAGATCCAGCCTCTTGTGCCAATCCCACAATGACATTCCAAAAAGCAAACAGTTACATCATTGAAATCTGAGAACTACAAGATAATTCCAGATTAACTCAAAACAATGTGAATAAATTAGGGTTACATTTGATGGAATAATCTGAATGCTGAAGGGTTAAAGAAATCATTTTATATAGAGACAATACCTGTGGAGTTGACATGTTGGACTAATGACTACAAGTTCATATATTCAAATCTGACTATAGCTATTATGTTATGTTCCAGCTTGCACTAATTTGCCTGTGTGACAAAAAGCAGGTTTCCTTCTATGTCATGGATGAGTGATTGTATAACAATTGGTTGAATGTAAACAAAAATATGGAAAAAGAAAAACAAATGGATGTAAATTTGAAAGGGAAAAACTTTAGATTCAATAATAATTTGAATGATAAGTGTAATAACATGTTGTTCTAATATTACGTGTTAGTATGTTTATGTGTGTGTATATATTTGCGTGTGTGTATATATTTGCGTGTGTATTTATGTGTGTGTATATATTTGCGTGTGTATTTATGTGTGTATAGATATACATATGCATGCTTATACGTGTTATATTGTATGTATATGTCTGTATATGTATGAATGTATATAACAAGTACGCATGTGTGTTTGTGATGGTGGTGATGTTGGAGAAAGTGATTTTATTGAGTTAACTAGTGACTTGAGGTGAGTCACACAGATGTAATATCTTTTCATACCTGAAAGCAGTTCAGCTGCTCATTAGATGAACATATTGAAGTAGGTTAGAGTCTTCTCCTCTAAGGTTTTTTTTTTGTGCAAATTGAATTTGCTTTTCTTGTTACTTCAATATAAAACTTGCTTAATTTCCGATAGAATATATCAGAATAAAGATATTCTTTGACAAACATAATGAAGATGTTTGATTATTCCTCCTCCTCTTCCTCCCCCTTTTTTGTTGGGGGAGTGTTTGTACTGTACCTGATAGGTCGTGTATTTTAATGAAAGTCAAAAAGAGAAAAAAAAAGAAATTATGCATTCATTTTGTAACAAAACATGGAATATTCTACATATATATGACAGACATGTAATAGATATTGCTTGTATAGATGGTAGGAGTATACCATTGCCATCACCTTCATCATCATCATAAATAGAAAAAAAAAATTCTTATAAGCTGCTTTAAAAAATTACTATCTCCTTTATGTAAATATTGCTAAAAGCTATTTGTTGCTTTTGGCTATTTTCTACTAGACATAGATATATTACATGGTGAAATTTCACACCACATAGTAAAATGTATTTATTTATTCTCTTTATTTCCACAGTAATATACTAATATACCGTACAAGCAATTACCAAGTAATGGTGAAATAGTTTTATTGTATTTCATTAGAATTTTCTTTTACTTTTCAAAGTCAAGTTAAAGTGTTGTTAATTTTCTGCATTTTTCATTTGGTTTTTATCTGCAGCATGTGGAAATATTTCTAACATGGAAAGAAATTAAGTGAAAATTGAATAATGTAATTTTATGAAAACTGTTAAGAATTACAAGAAGATAATTTTAAATTGTTAATAATGGCCAACAGTAAAGTGCCAGACTGAAATGATTTAACACTTGCTAATCCAAGTTTGTATATACGATCAATTGATAGGTTATTCCATGGTCTCTGTTCAAATAACCAATGCTAGTATGCTTCATGTACTTGATTGTGTCTAGTGGAAGAGGCTATACCCAGAGACATTGCAGTCCCTTTAAACCTGTTGAAATTAAAAAGATTAATATTTCCTTTAATTGGAAATCAATGGCTACACAGTGTTCTTGAGAGTAACAGTTAAACTCGAGTGATTTGAGTATTAGTTCTTGGTTAAAATTCATATATTTCACTTATACCAGTATATATATTATTGATTATATTACCAGCACTTATTGATTTCTGATAGTAGCATAAGTCTACACATTTTTGGAGAGGGATTTAGACATCTAAATCAACTGACTTTGCCAGGATTAGAATTTAGAACCTAAAACCCTGTAATACCATAAAATATTTTGTCTGATGTGGAAAGATATCCTGAATCCACTTAATGATACTATTGGAAATAATAAATTACAGGAGAAATGGAATAGGCAAATATTCTAAGGCAAGACTTTGGATGCTTTAATGCTTTAACATTTAAATTGGCTATACCTGACCCCAGTATTCTATTGCCTTTATGTTTGAACTAGCCAAATCTGGCTTCTCTCACCCACCCTACAATGGCATTCCAAAAATAAGCAATCACATCATCGAAATTTTGAGGCTACAAGCTAATGATGATTAATTTAAAACAATGTGAATAGATAAGCATTACATTTGTTTGGGCTAAGGTATGTCCTGGAATTGTCGGCATATAAGACAACAGGGTCTATGTATTGGTAATTGCTATGGCGGGCAGTGGCCTACTGTCAACTATCATCCATGTTAACTCATCAGATTTACATTTAATACCAGGTGTATACTAGGGGGTTGACAGTTGTGTGATATTTAAAGTTAAAAGGTAATCTTATATGCTGACATTTATGGTAGCTATATTTTGAGTATGTGTCCACCCCCGGCCATGTTTTGGCTTTTATCATCAAACCTCATAATTGAATAAATCCAATATAGAAGAGGCACATCAATAGTCTCCTCACTTGTCAATTGACTCCAGATAAACTTGACCTTGTTTCCAACAAAAAAAAAAAAA
>NC_069006.1:6577924-6579183 GCF_001194135.2 Octopus bimaculoides | reverse complement strand
CTGTAGATTTCTGAATATTTCTGCTACTTTCTGAATCTGAGTTCAATTTTATCTAATTAAATAGTTTTTGATTAACTAAAAAAAAAAAAAAAAAGAAAATGGATAAACAACAACATCACTTGTGTACATTGTTGACTTTTTTAAAAATTTGTATTGTCATTCGAAAGAAGGGCCACTTCTTTAATTACAATTTTCAACAGCTTTATCTCAAAGAGATTTCCAATTTTATTGTTTGGAAAAAATAAATAAGCAAATATAATAAAAAAACGTGTGATAAGAATATATAAAAAAAAAAAAACAGATAACATTCCTTTGTCACTGATTTATCTTTTTTTTTCTCCTAAATATGCTTTTTGTATTCTCTAGAAGATAAATTCAGTTGGAATTACAGTTAATTTCTCACTGTGAGGAGACAGATAACATATATGATGATAATAATAATAATAATGATGATGTTGACAGTAAATTTGGTGGTATATGGTGAACTGGCAGAGTCAAACTGTATTTATTCCAGCTTCTTGTGTTTTGAGTTCAAACCCTGCTGCTCACAGCTCCTCCCTTTTATTCTCCCAGTTTCAGTAAATAAAGTACCAGTCCTAGAATCATCAGAATATCAGATTGGATACCCTGTGGTGTTGATTCTGGCTCTTTGTGTTCTGGGTTCAAATCCTACCATTTGGATGACTAGACTTAATTTGCTGCTCAGTTGAACACCACCACCTGGTCCTTAGGTATCTCCAACAAAGTCCATACTTTGTTGTAAGCCAGATCTCTAGTTTGAGGAGACCTCCTTCCCTCTCCCCCTTCAACCAGTCTTGGAGGCCCCATAAAAGGTCAAAGGTACTTTCAGGAAGCCCTTCTCTCTTGATTAAGTATTTAGTACTCGATTAAGTATTTAGTAAACTCTAGCCTGGGCAAAGTTTAGAGAGCTCTTACCCCTGCTGGTGACAAAGGGACTCTCACTCAGAGTAAAAGGCAGACTGTATGACGCATGTGTACGAACAGCCATGCTACATGGCAGTGAAACATGGGCTGTAACTGCTGAGGACATACGTAAGCTCGCAAGGAATGAAGCCAATATGCTCCGTTGGATGTGTAATGTCAATGTGAATACCTGTCAAAGTGTAAGTATCTTGAGAGAAAAGCTGAACATTAGAAGCATCAGTTGTGGTGTGCAAGAGAGACGATTGTGCTGGTATGGACATGTGGTGAGAATGGATGAGGATAGCTGCCTGAAAAAGTGCCACACCCTAACAGTT
>NC_069006.1:6572424-6577581 GCF_001194135.2 Octopus bimaculoides | reverse complement strand
TTCGAGCGTGGCCGTTGCCAGTATCGCCTGACTGGCCTTCGTGCAGGTGACACGTAAAAGCACCTACTACACTCTCTGAGTGGTTGGCGTTAGGAAGGGCATCCAGCTGTAGAAACTCTGCCAAATTTAGATTGGAGCCTGGTGTTGCCATCCGGTTTCACCAGTCCTCAGTCAAATCGTCCAACCCATGCTAGCATGGAAAGCGGACGTTAAACGATGATGATGATGATGATGATGATTTAAAGATCCTCTGTGTGTCAGAAGGAGGAAGAAGAATTTTGCATTTACTTATTTGTCTATCAATCTAGATTTCAAGTAACACTTTGGTTGGAACTGCTCAATTTTTAAGGGTCCTAGAAAAGAGAAGATGCCACAACAGCTTTTTCCCTCTTCTAAATAATCCCACATTTACAGTAAGCTGAAATAATTTTTCCTGTCCCACTTTTCTGAAAAAAGCAATATGAATATCCGTTTATAATTTGGTAATTCACTTAGTGAAGGCACATGGCTTAGTGCTTGTGGTATTCTGCTCATAATTTGTAAAGTCATGAGTTCAACTTCCAGTGGCACATTGTGTCCTTGAGCAAGACACTTTATTTCACATTGCTTTTGTCCGCTGAGCCGGCAAAAATAGGTTGTACCTATCTTTCACAGGGCCAGCTGTGTAACATTCTGTGTCATGCTGAATCTCCTTGAGAACTACATTGAAAGTACACATGTCTGTGGAGTGCTCAGCTACTTGCATGTTAATTTTATAAGCAGGCTGTTCCATTGATCCGATCAAGTAGAACACTTATTGGAACCAACAGTTCCATTTTTTTTTTTTTTTTTTGGTGTTTTACATTAGAACAGATAAATGTAAGTCATAGTTTACAGCCACCTAACACATTCTGGTATATAAATATAGAGAAAGGTACGTGTAAATATCAAAATTAATTGAAAAAAAAATCTCATAAAACAAAACTGTTTCAAAGATTTATAACTTGAGAGAATAACTATTAATGTTAAGATATTTCTTTAAGAATAGATACTTGCATTTATTAGTTTGTTTGGTCCCAATCACATGATCAGACACAAAAGGAAACAATTTATGAGGAAAATATGGATTCACTTATCTTGATCTGCTTATAAATGTGGAAAAAAATGTAAAAACTACCAATCTGAAAAGAAATAATTCTTCTTTTATAATAAAATCTGTATTGATTTTAACAATTTCTTTTATAAAAAAAAAGCTAAATTATTTTTAACCATTGTTTATAGTTGTTAGTTAATGTTCAAAATAAGACTTTCTTTAAGTTCATTTAACTGAAGAACACCATATTAAGTTTACTGTTTGTTTGTTTTTTTAAAAATTGTTTCTTTTAAAAATATTTCTATATCTGATTTCTCAATCTCACATAACTTTACATCACATACGGCAATATTCCCATCAATTTACAGAAGTTTTTTTTTTTTAGTAGTTGTAGTTATTGTGGTTGTTGTTATTTAACCCTAGGTCAGGTCTGACTGAGCAGAGACATATAACTAAAGATTTAATCAGGGCCATTTCTCTACTTTCAGAATGGATGTTGGATTTACATCATCCAATATAGCTTCCTTCTCTTTTTTGTAAGATGGTACGGTTTGATTTGAAGGAAATTTGGTTGCTATTTTCAGCAAGTAGAATATAAAGTATGAGTAATTTGTGAGTGATTTTATTCACTGTAGTGTGAATTGAGAGAGATTTGGTTGCTATTTCTAGCAGTTTGAGTGCAGAAACTTATTTGTTTGAAATGTTCCTTATTTCAAGATAGCAAACCATTCAGTGTTTATTCATAATATAACAGACATGCATGCATGCACACACACACATATTATTCTAGTAAAGACTGTACTTTGATGGAGAGGTCTAATAAAAACCTGTTCATTAATGTAATTGCACTATGAAGATTAGATTCCTTCTCTCTCCTCTGTATTGTCCATATTCTAATTTTAGTTGATTCAAATTATTTCGCTCACTACATTGAGCATTTTTTTTAGCACTGACCTTACCATTATTAGTACACAGTTAAGGAACATCGGGCAACTCTACTGAAGCAACATCATGGCACACAGGCAGCCAAATTACACACAGGTGAGAGTACCTTTAGCACCCATTTAATCAGATATGTCCAACTTCAGTTTGGTCTGAAATTATGTGGGACTATCAAAAAGGGGAAAGTTAGTGTGGTAGTTTGTTACAAAGGTATCAGTTTCTGTTTGAGATTCAATGTGTAATGTTTGATATGTCACCAAGACTTGTTTCAGTTAATTTCTGTTTGGGCTGTTTTAGTAAACTTGAAGGTTTAGTTTGTGATTGCAGTAAAGGCAAACAAGGTGACCTTGGCCACTACACTAGAGAACAAGAGTTTTTGATTTAAATTAAGTAGAATCGAGAAAACAGGACGTAATGTCTAATGTAAAATTCAAACAATTGACCTTCGGCCCATTACCTTAAATACTTAACTTTCTTTGTAAACGTGAGTAAATTAACAATAGCCAGAGTTTTCTCTTCTGTTTATTGATAATAGTCATCATTATCATCCTCATTAATGTTGTGAGCTGGCAGAATCATTAGCATGCTGGACAAAATGCTTACTAGCATTTTGTCTTTCTTTATGTCCTGAGTTCAATTCTGCTGATAAAATAAGTATCAGTTGGGTACTCGGGTTGATGTAATTTCCCCCTCCCCCCACCAAAAAAAACAATTCATGCTTCCGTCCACTGCCCATTTTGGCCTGGTCGTTATGGTCCAAGTCATTTCTTATTTGGAGGTGCTTTCTCTCATAGGACTAGTATTTATGTGTGTGTTTGTGTGTCATTTGGCATGGTTTCCATGAGTGGATGACTTTTCTATTACCAACCACTTTACACAGTGTTTTAGGTATATTTTCTTTTGTGGCACCAACACTAGAGTGGTTGAATAATCCTGGCAAGACTGGACAATACTATGCTTTCTTTTTGCTCATTTGCCAATCATTTTACAGTTGCTGTATTAATATTAATCTACACTAAATTAACTAACAGATTAATGGATGTATTTCATAATTAAAATGGTAAGTTAAAATATTTGCATCTGATTCCAAAAACCAATAAGTGATGCATTTAACTGGAATTTAGAAACAGGTTACAGGTTCAAGTCTATTAGAATATACTGCTGCAATGAAATGTAAATAATAATAATAATAATAATAATAATAATAACCAACTTGCATTCATTTCACTGTGTTCAACAGAAGATGGTTTTTAAGAAATATATTTAAATAACTCTATAGAAATTGATGAATATTGTTTGTTTTGTGTGTTTTTTATTGATAATTTAGTTGAAGCAAATTTGGAAGTTGTTCAATAAGTATATAAACGTGAAGAATATTCTTATATTGTTATTTACTTTATCATTTTCTTTATTTCTTTAAGGAAGTTATCAGTTTTATATTTTCAAAATGTTTGGAAATGCTTTTAACATTCTTTAAATCCAGTTCAGCCTGTCTATATTTTAAAGATTTAAAATAAATTTTTAAAAAATAGAACCTTTTAAAATTATTTCCCATTGAAATCTATAAATTTGGATAGATTTACTCTTCTCTTGTTTTCTTTTTTTTTCTTATCGTTTTTAATATTTTGTGTTGCAATTAATAGAGTTTAAAGCTTAGCATTGATGTGAAAATCCTTTCTTGGATTTTGTATAAATTAAAAACAACATCCATTGATTGAGGAAAACTTGTATTTCCTCCAGCAAAGATTCTGTTCCCTTCAGGCTAGATACAGTTATTCGGAACATTCATTACAAGAACAGAGATAGGAATTAGGCAAATGTTAGAGTGTGGGTTTACTCTTTAAAACCTTTAATTAAAAGGTGGGGCAGGGAGGAGGGCAGAATGAAAGGTTTGAAAGTTGTTAATAAGGAGGCAACAGCAGAATAAGTTTGGTAAAGCTGGTGGTGGGGAAGGGAGATATTTTCTTTTATGGCAGAACAAAAATTTAACCATTTAATTTTAGATTCTTTAAGTATTTTTTCTTTTACTTCTTTTCTTAGCAAGAAGACAAAGGTAGTTTTTTTTTTCTTTAATATTTTTCTTTTCTTTTTTACTTTTCAGTTATTTATTTATGTTTTTTTACTGCCAAGGATCAAACACATGTTGATGTTGTTGAAATAAATGCAAATGATTCTAATTTCCACATTTTTCATGTTCTTTTATTTACATGCTTTCATTTAAATTCTTTCAGTTAGAATTTCTTCATTGACATGAATAGGCACCATTTCAAATTCCAAATTGACAGTTTGGAAGAAGAAAAAAAATTGTGCCAAAAATAATTATGAGTTTGAAAGCTTTTTTATTCATATTTTGTTTTTTTCCAGATGTGATAGGATTTATTTTCATGGAGCAGTATGTTATTTTTGTTTACGAATCACTGCACAGTTTCTTTTGCAAATAAAGTCATTTCTTGTTCTTTCTTTTACAATCTTCTAAACCCCCACCACCACCACTGAAAGACATGGTTTATGGTCTACTATTTTGAGTACTGAACAATTTGAAAGTCTTTTTGTTTTTTTTAAATGGATTTGGGGATAGATTAAAATATTCCTGCTCTTTATTTGTTCCATAATCAATTTGTATTTTTTTCTTTAGTTTTTAAAAAGGGACAAACAGATTATTTTTCTTTTCTTACAGGTTGTTTTTGCACTATAATCTACTCTTTATTTGCAGTTCAAATATTTTGTCTCAAAAATATATATATATAAAATTCATATAATGAGAAATACGTAGAAGGAAGAAATCAACTTTTCTACTGTCATATATGTATGTACATGTATGTATCATCATCATCATCATTTAATGTCTGTTTTCCATGTCGACATGTGCTGGGTGTCTTGGCGCAGCTGGCAAGGCCAGGGGCTACACCAGGTTCCATAGTCTGTTTTGACTTGGCCTCTACAGCTGGGTGCTCTTCCTAATGCCAACCACTTCACAGAGTGTATTAGGTACTTTTTATATGGCACCAATACTGGTGTGTGTGTGTGTGTGTGTGTGTGTGCACATAACACCCCCACACAAACACATTAAGTGTTGATTGTCAGAAGAGAAAGTACTTGGTACCATACTAGAGATTAATAATATTTTATTTTGGTTGAGTCAG
>NC_069006.1:6569904-6572118 GCF_001194135.2 Octopus bimaculoides | reverse complement strand
ATATATATATAATCATTTCGTTTCAGTATATGTTAATATTCTATTGTAGATACTGGACATCAGGACAACAAAATAGAAAAAAAACATTAATGCTTTTTTTTTCTTTAGAATACAAAGCTTTATAAGTGTTAACCTGATATTCTTAGGTTTCATAGATGATATACAGAATCGTTGTATAAAGTGTCATAGATCAGTAGCAAGAGAAATTTCTAGAATAGCAGGAGTTTCTATTATTGTAAGTGCAAATGTTGATTGATAATACATAGTCTGGTGTTGGACTGGCTTGGGAGCATGACAAAAGTTTTTAAGTTATAATATTAGTTTGCGTGTGTGTATGTGTAGTGGTGGTGGTGGCAGCGGTTGATATCACATTGTATATTCCTATGATTTGGTTCTCATTGAATAATCGATCAAAAGAACTACAGAAAAATGTCCAAACTTGGAAGAATTGACTAATAAAAAGTATTATGGTCAACATGAAAACAGCCAAAGTTAGTAACAAAACATGAACTTGTAAAAACATATGGAAGGTGGCTTTGACCGTTACATTGAAAAAAAAAACAACAACAACATCAACAACAAAAAACTATGAGAACTTAGTGTTTTGAACTGTACAAAATATTGGTTCACAAAACACATCTCTGGCAGAGTAACAACTGTCTAGAACTTAAACTGTTTCTAATCTATAGGAATAAATAATAACCTGTGGAATAAAACCCACATTGTTCACTAGAACTGTTTCAGAATGCTGGGTAGCCATGTATCTTCTCTATAGCAAGTCACCTCTGCCTGCCCCTGGCAGAAAGCCACAGCTCCACTCTTCCAACTACTCCCTTCCTCCCACTTGGCCAAGAGGACTTTTCCTTTTCCCCCTTTTCTCTTTTCCTTTTCCCCCTTTTCTCTTTTCCTTTTCTTGTCTTTCAAGTTACTTGGCCACCCCACTAATGCGGGTGGCATGAAAAAAGGCACCCAGTACTCACTGTGAAACGAAGGGCATCCAACTATACAAACCATGTCAAATCTGACATGGGACATGAAGCAGCCCTGTGACTCAACAGATCCTGTCAAACTGCCCAACCCATGCCTGCATGGCAAAGAGATGTTAATTGACGATGATGATGATTTCTATTACACAGGCAACATACATTTAGTACCGATGAAAATTCTAGCAGAAGTTTGGCAGCCAGGGCAATAAAGGAGAAGGGATTAAAAGTTCAGAGAACCTCTCTCTTTCTCTCCCTCTATTCAAGAGGAAAAGGGTTTGTATTACAAGGTGCTACATGATAGTGGGCCGTGGTCATGAGTTAGAGATCTGTGGAGGCAAGAGAGAAAGGATGAGAGTGGAATGCGGATTGGGCAGTAAAAGACATTAAAGCATTTACCCTTGTGGGTAGAAGAGAGAGAATTGTACAGATATAGAAATGTAGTGCAAATGGATGACGTCCGTTGGGAATAGAGAAAACGGTGGAGCAAACTGATGATGGCCAGCAGCAATTACAGAAAAAGATGAGAGAAGACATGCAAAGAGGTTGTTAAGTTAGATCTTGAGAACATTAGGTTTTCCAAATGGGTTAACACTGGATCAAAATGAAAAGCAACATGACATGCTGTACTTCAATCCCACTCCTGCCAACATGAAAATGGTGAAGGTGATTCTCTCCACTGTAATCTCAGGTTACAGGAAACATTCTACCGAAATAAGTTTAAAGATATATTTAGAGATTTAGTGGTGACTGGATGGCTTTGTGGCTTCTCTGTTATTACAGTTCATTAGTGAAACTAGGACAAGTCTTTTCTGGATGTATTCAATGATTAGTAAGAAACAGTATCTAAATATATGCAGAAATGATATATTAAAGTACTGTTATGGCTAGCAGAAATAGCTTCGGTTGTGTTATATTCAGAAGGATGCAATGCATATGTTTTATATTTGTGTGTGTGTGTGTGTGTGTATGTGTACATGTACATACACCATGTAATTACTCATACATATATGTATGTGTGTGTGTGTGTGTATATATATATATATATATATATATATATATATATATTATATAATGCGTGTATATATACATATACATACACTATGTAATTGCACACACATGTATGCGTGTATCTATCTATCTATCTATCTATCTATCTATCTATCTATCTATCGATCTATCTATCTATCTATCGATCTATCTATCTATCTATCTATCTATCTATCTATCT
>NC_069006.1:6565707-6569863 GCF_001194135.2 Octopus bimaculoides | reverse complement strand
CGGGCACAAAATCAATTTTTTTGTATCAGAAGGTGCAGAAAGAACTTAGTTAGCTCCCAGTATTTTCTTACAGGCAGTTATTTGCGTTGACTCACCTCCACCACCACCACCACCACCACCACCACCACCACCATGAAAGACAGCAGTCAAGTTTAGGTGAGTTCAAACTCAGACTGGTGAAACATTACATAAAATATTGCCGTACTTTCTGCTTAACCCTTTTGCCTGTCCTGTGCATCACATGTGATTGATACACATTCTCATTTTTTTTTTCAGCTACCAGAGTAGCTTTGCACTTAGGAAAGGAAAGCTTTATATTACTCAGAACGTTTGAAACTAGGGCTGACTAAAATGTCTGAAACAAGCAAAGCTGTTTAGGACAGACTTATAAAAATACTTTGGACAGGCAAAGGGTTAACCTTGAAGCAATAACAGACTCACGGTAGTTGAGTTTAGATGCATCAATTATATGCATGCATATCGATTGGTTAATGTTTGTGTTTACATTCGAGGTAAAAGTACTTCTAATTAAATTAGAGTGTGAATATTTAATTAAGTGTATCTTCTGGAATTATAAGTGTTAGTTTTCCATTGCATAACTCTGGAGTTAACCTATTTGATTGTTCACTCAAGCATTTGAACAGTTGGAAATGAGTAACTCAGAGTTATGAGGCAAGAAACTTCAGCTACTAATAATGCATGTGTGTGTGTGTGTGTGTGTGTGTGTGTGTGTGTGTGTGTGTGTATGTATGTGTGTGTGTGTGTGCACATGTGTGCATGTGATGAAAAGTTAGTTGAGAATTTTAATCTGTTTAGTTTTGAATAACAGGAAAAGCTCTGTTTGAACTGAAAGTTGTTGCTGTTGAATGTATATCATTAATGTTGTACTGTTAAACCATTTCTTTAAAAGAAAGGGAAATGCAGTCCATGAAAGGAAGACATAAAAGAAAAGTGTTAAAAAAGCATAAAACAAAAACTGCAGATTGGAATATTTTGGTTTTGGAATATTTTGAATTTGCAGAGAATGTTTTGTGAAGATATGTAAAAATCAAGAGGAATCTAAAAGCTAAGAAGTTTTGATTGTAGACAAAACTAATAAAATGTTGAAGGAACCACCAATAGCATTGTTAGTGTTTGAAAAATTGGTTGTGTGTGCATTTTCTGTATTCTTTTTCTTCTTTTCTTTCTTGTTCTCCAGTGGAAAACAAATTGTATTTGAGATTTTATTGGAAAATTTTCAAACACACGTTTCCTACCGCAAACAAAATAAAACAAAAAAATTGGAAAATAAAGAACTTTATTCCAAATAATGGATCCTTATCTTTGTCTGTTTCCTGAAGAACTCTTATATTCATAACTTTATATCTTTCTCTTCTTTATTCTGAATAGTAATCAGCATCAAAATATCTTATCTGTTCTACATATTGAAAGTATTTTAATCACGTATTTGGAAATCTTGTATTAATTCCATTTAATTGTTGTTCTTTTCATTTGCATTCATCTTTTGGCCACAGTAAGCATTTTACATCTATATTTTCTTACAAATCTGCAAGAACAGCATGTGTGATTTATTTACATTTTTATTAGATGGCCATTTTCTTTTCAATTAATATGTTAACTAGCTTCAAGATGAAACAACAAAACAACACCATGAACCTGTTTGCTGCTGGACACTTGTAGTAATGTTCACTTCACAAATGTATTTACATTAGTTTCAAATTTATTCTCAACCAAAACATTAAAAATGGGGTTGGGCAGAGAAAGCTTCAGGTAAGATAAATGAAACTAGAATTAGAACTTGTTGAAGAATTAGCAGTTTTCACCCTCTTGAATTGATTAAAAGCTTTTTGGAATATTTGAAATGCGATAGCAGCAAGTTTAGGGATAAAAATAAATTAAGTTAATTATAATCAATCTTTTACGATTGCATCTGCCACCAGCCCCTCTGAATTTTAACTCTCATTGCAGTGTTTTAAATTGAATATTTCAAATAGCAGAAATTGTATGTAAATTTAAACAAAATAAGGCTAGAATTGGAAACAATCTTTCTTCTCTAAGATATCAACTATTTAGTGAAGAAAGTTGAGCTGGCTTTTTATTGTTAAAAGCCCCTTTAACCAGTGTTCAGTAACACTTTTCTCACTTACCAATCATTAATTGACAGGATAGTGAGATAATGTAATTTGAAATGAAAAAAATTGTAAAACTGGAATTGCTTAATGAAGTATTTCTAAAGAAAGCTGCGAGTGTAAAGTTTGCTTTAAGAGGATATCAAATAAACAGACTGGGGTAATTTTTATTTTAACTGCTATGAAACATTGCACCTGCTCCCCCTTGCAGTATGTGAGCAGTGAATCTACAAAGCAGAGATGAATCACTGTGACTGACATTAATTGCTTTGAGGATGTTTGTGAAATCCATGGCAGTTGAACATTAGAGCTGCAAGTGGTGAAAGGAGTCAACTTAAATTTGTAGCTAATATTTCTACCACTATTTGATATTTGTAAAGCACCATTGAAATGTAATATTCTGCTCAAAGACAGTTGTTTAGGAGGAGCATGTATTTATTATAAGACACCAAAAGGTTTATGAATCCATACCATTTTATAATATTATTTTTAAGTTTGAAGAAAGAAATTATGTATTCATTGAAAATAGCAAACTTCAAAAATAGTCTGTAAAAAAAATCAGTACCTTTATTCTTTGTGGCTAATATCCAAAGTACTTTTTCAGCTATCATTGCCCCCAGGTCTTTTCTTATTAAAATTATTATTTTATCTGCTGCTTTTTACAGCTTGCTTCCTCTATTTCACCATGCAGCAAACGTCTTGTATAGCTCACTTTAAAACTAGTCACATCTTTTTTCTTCTCACACCAAAGAACAGTAGTTTTCTTCACTTTTTCTTTACTTCTTTCTGCATTTCTTTCTTTCTTTCTTTCTTTCATTTTTCTCAGCGCCATCTTCCAGCATTGTCCATTCAGACAAACTTTCTGCAATATCTAGCTAATAAAACAGTTTTCAGAAAAATTGTATAAATATTGTCAAGCACTGAAAAGTTAAGCTCCCATCTTTCAATTCCTGGTTGGAGCCGTTTCACATCATTTAAGTTGCTTATGCCTTTAAAACAGACAAGAATGTTATAGAATCCACCCTCCTTTCATCTAATGTCTGAAGCCTGGTGCTTATGTATGAAATCAATATTGCTAAAAATCACAACACTCTGTTCTGTGGGCCAGGCACTGGCTTAAAACTAATTTAAATTGATTAGCTATTCATATTTTTCTTTTCAAATTTTTGCTTTGAAATATATTTGCCTAGGAATTTAATCTAATTAAATTAATATGCAAATTTTATGCATTCTTTTTCTTATCATTGCTTAAACTTCCTTTCTTCTTTCTTTTTTCCATATTTTAAAGATATTTTAAGAAAAAATCTTCATCTCACCTGTTTGGCTATTGTCCTAGTGTAGAAGATTTTATTATCTTTTTTCACATTAACTACTGTCTTTCCTAATTGTTCAAATACATTTTACACATTTAGAAATATATTGATGTTATTTATATTTATATATTCCCTGCTTTTTAATGAATATCATTTTGATAAAGATACATAGCTTATCTAACTGTGTCTCAGGTAAGCTCAACCTTCAGCAATAATATCTGATTTCAAGAAACCACATTGGTGAATGTGAGCAGAGAAACTGAATCAGTGAAGAACTAAATGTTACACAATCATTTCTTCAAAGTTTTTCATAAATGTATTTAATATTCTTCTAAATTAATCAAGTACAAAGATCATGGTTAGAGAAAAACGTAACGTTACATTATTTTCTTTATTAATAAATGTCTTTATATCAAGTAGGTTACATGTATTAACACACACACACACACACACACACACACACACACATGCACATACATTTTTAAAAAATGAAAGGTTCTTTTTGCATGCCTTATATCTAAAGTTGTAATTATCTAAGTATTAAATTTCTGATATTTTTTATTTTTCAAATTTCTTTCCTTGCCATAATCTCATGTGGAAGATTCAATATATATATATATTATTCCTTTATTGATTGATTTCTTTTTCTAGTGATTCCTCAATAATTTCATCTCTCTCTCTGTTGAGATAACAATATCTATGGCTAACAGAAAT
>NC_069006.1:6552241-6565524 GCF_001194135.2 Octopus bimaculoides | reverse complement strand
ATAAGTTAACTAATTTTTTTTCCCTTTCAGGTGAGTCTTTGATATTTCTTCTGATTTGGCCGAAATTCAAATAGGAAATTTCATAATTTTTACGAGGTCAGTTGAGATTAGAGCATTTCATTTTAATTAACCATCTGTACTGTTTCTTTCTCAAGTTTCATTTCTATCGATCAATAATATTTGTTGTAAAACTTCTTCTTTTTTTTTTTTTCTATTTTGATGTTTTATATGACCAACAGTGCATTACACTTCTTCATACAAAAAAAGTGAAAGAATTTACATTGCTTTTCTCTCGGGAAATTTTCTATTTTCTTAAAATTTCTATTATCCACTCATTTCCACCCCTACTCTGTGTGTGTGTATAATAATGGAGACCTCAAAAGACATTTTAAGATCCACAAAAATCAGAACTTATATGCAGCTCTTGGTGGTCCAAATTGGATATGCAATCTCAGTGGGTGTCTTTTCAAAACATTTGTCTGGTTTAAAAAGCCACATCAGATGCCATGATGGTTCTAAGGTGTAGGTACAGGAGGTGGTCAAACTCTGCATAAGGAGTAGACAACCACCACAAATATATATATAATATTAACATGAGAAGAAGGATTGAAGAGGTTAATTCATCGTTGTGGATTTCCACTTGTATATTCAGTGAGCAAAAAAGTCTCACAATCAGCATTTATTAGCTAATACTCAAAGAGGAGGTTTGGAAAGCAGCCTATAAGATTTTGACCCAGAATATATATATATATGTCTGTGTGTATATGTATATATATATGTGTGTGTGTATGTGTGTATATATATGTATATATATATATATATATATATATATGTAATTTAATGTGCACTGTATTAAAGAATGTGCTACTAATAGTTTCTTGCTATGAAGACACGTGGCTAGGCAGGGTTTTATAACATACCTTACATCTCCTTGCTTGGAGACACAAGGTACACTATAAAAATCTGTTTAACCATGCGTGTCAATGATATGAAACTATTACTAGCCCTTATTTTCATACAGTGTACATTAAATGATATTTTTCTCTCACTGGATATAGTACTGTTGATCTTACCTTAGCAAAACAGTAAACCATATATATATATATATATGCAGGGGAGTGGGGTAAGATATCTCAAATGAATGAGGGGGATCATGTGACTGATGGACAGTGGTGAGAAGTTACAATAGGGAGACAAAAATTTGAAAGTTGGTGGACAAAATGTAAACAAAAGCAAACTGAGATAGAAAGTTGTAGCCAAAGACAAAAACAACAACATGAGCAGCGACCCATGAAGTAACAACAAAAACAATGATGATAACAGCAACACTGTTACTGTTTCTATACAAGGTAGCAGCAAGGGCAAATCAGCAACAATAATAACCAACCACTTCCAAAGGATTGCCCCAAAGGGTCTAAAAAAATGGCTTGGCTACAGTTAAACTTTCTTCTATCCATGTAATAAACACTGTACCCTTTCCAACACTTGGAATTCTCAAAATTTTGTCAGTACAGATATAGTTCTAGTTTCGCTTGGAAGATGATATAACATGGTAAAAAAAAAAAAAAAAAAAGGAAAAGAAGGAAGAGGAAAAAGAAAAAAAGAACAATATACACAGAAAGGCAAGAGCAATAGAAAGTTGAAACAGAGAATACAATGTGAAACTGTTTTCAGTGAATCCTATGTTTATTCTGACAGTCATTGGCACCAATCTCATTCATATATTCCACCTAGCTGACACTGTCACAGCTGGAAAATAGTTATAAACCAAACAACAACAACATTTTTAAATCTCCACCACAGCCACTACCACCAGATTATCAGTTTCCATTTTTAAAAAAGAAATATTTTACTTAAATATTTATCATTAATTATTTTTCTCTTACTAAATTTCATGAAATATCCAACATAATATTGTTGTAGATCATTAATTTCCTACATAATCATATCAGTTTACTGTTCATATTTTGGTGCAGTAAGTTGGATTAATTTACAACATGTCAGTCTTGTATTTCACTGAGTCTTTGAGGCATGGTGGCCTCATATTTGATCACACTACTTTTCTTCCAGTTTTGTTTGGTTTCTGAGTGTCACCTCCATCCATTCAATGATAAAGGATGACAAGGGTTTTGTTTTACAATTATGTTAAGACGATTCATCTTAGCAAAGTAGGAGAATCTGTTGAATTTCTTTCAAGGTATGGTAGATCAGAGGTGAAAATATTGTTTTGCTGTTGATGTATGAAACTTTTCTACCATTTTTTTAAGGAAGCCGAATAGATTAATCTCCTTATTAAAGGAGTCTGTGCAGGAGGAAATGGAAACAATCTTTTAAATGTGTTATTGCTGTGGAAGTTGAACCTCAAAATATGAGGATAATTGTCTAATGATTTATATTAAGACACACATTTGTAGATTAGATTGTGTTAGATTATATGGAAATGAAATATCTTTTACTTGTTTTAGCCATTAGATTGTGGCTGTGCTGCAGTGCTGCCTTGAGGAATTTTCTTGGAGTGAATCAACCCCAGTACTTTTATCTTTTTTAAACCTGGTACTTATTCGATCAGTCTCTTTTGCTGAACTGCCTAGTAACGGGGGTGGGGGGACTTAAACATACCAATGCTGATTGTCATGTGGTGGAGGGGGACAAAGACATACACACACACATATGTGCATGCACGTGTGTGCGCATATATATGAGGGCTCCTTTCAGTTTCTGTCTACCAAATTCACTCACAAGGCTTTGGTCGGCCCAAGGCTATAATAGAAGACACTTGCCCAAGGTGCCATGCAATGAGACTGAACCGAGAACCACATGGTTGGGAAGCAAACTTCTTAAACACAGCCATGCCCATGCCTATTATCAGGAAACTGGAAAATAATTTTTGAATAAAATGAAAAGAAAATAATATTTTAGAAATTATGTTAATTTTCTTATTCAATAAAATATTGCAATATATGATGTCATTACATTAAAAAAAAAACCTTTCTAACTTAACCTTGTTCATTAAATCCCAAAAGTTAGAGTTATTTCTCTCCCCACTCCCTCTCTCTTTCTCTCTCTACAAAAGTTACATCAATACATAGAATAAAAGTCAATAATTGGGAAACAAAACTCAAATAAAATAGATTTATTTTTTGTTTTTTGTAACATTTAAAAAAATTTTTATATTTTCTTGTTCTTCCAGTTTATGCTTCTAGTTAGAAATATGTTTTCATCATAAATCTTCATCTTCATCAATATCATTAATATTATTATCTTAAAATTATCATAGGCTAAAGGTGTATCTACAATAAAATAACCCTCTATGCATTTGGAGCCTCACTTTACTCTCTTACTGTCTTATGATTAATATGCAAAAAAGAGTGAGCAATTATTTTCTTTCAACCATAAAGATCAGAATTGCTTTGCCATAGCCCCCACTCTCTCTATACAGCACACTTCTGTTATTCTCTTCTCTGTTCCTTGGGTTTCCTGTCAACACCTGTACCATAACTCTCTTCTCATATTGCTGTTAGTGACTTATTGTCTTCTCAAAGATGTTTTACAATCAAGAATTCTCAAACTCTTTAATTTTTAACTAAATTGACTCATTGAACTGTTGCCATCCTTGGGCACCTTCAGTTTCATTATTTATATTTCTTAAAGTAGTCAATCCTATTGATGCCAATATTCGATACATCCTTAAGGCAGCAAGTTGGCAGAATTGTTATTATGCTGAGCAAAATGCTTAGCAGCATTTCATCCATCTTCCCATTCTGAGTTCAAATTTCGTTGAGGTTGATTTTGACTTTCGCACCTTTGGGAGTCAGCAAAATAACTACCAGATTAAGACCGGGGCCGATAAAATTGATTTACACCCTTCCCAGAACTTGCTGGCCTTGTGCCAAAATTTGAAACTAATATTTAGTTTGTCCTGAAATTTATTTCTCCAATCTCATTTATTAAATTATTAGATTGCTTTTGGTTGTGGAGGGATGTAACTCAAAATACTAATTTACTCAGGTAGACATCAACACACACATATTCACAGATGCACACACATGGTGGGTGTACCAAATTTCTCTCTCAACCCAAGGTTACAGTAGAACACACTCACTCAAAATACCACACAGTAAAACACATTATGCAGTATGTTGGCCAAACGATTTTTGGACCCCCACATCAGATAGTTTTAATGGAAACTTGTTAATCACCCAGCTATACTTGCTTCTATACTAACAATACTAATATTAAAAAAAACTGCTATGAAAACAAAACAACAGACAATGAAAACAGTAGAATAAATTGTAAAAAATTCCCATTCATTTACATCGTTAATTATTTTCATAGTTTTTAGCTGACAGAAACTGTTTAAGAAAAGTTCCATCAACAAAGTACATTATCATTATTAATATTATTATTAGTTTTTCTGCATCCTTCAATTTTGTTTCCATTTATGATCAAGTGTCTTCCTGACACCTAGGGCAAAGAAATTTGCTGTATACATTGATAGGCCATTAAAATAACCACACCAGATTGTTCATTTACAAAATCAAATAAAATTGTATAAAAAAAGTAGTAGTGGTGGTAGTAATGTTATTTAACATTTAAAATTATTGCTATTTCAAGTCTTCAAATTATGCTATGACTTGTGAATTTATGTTGAAACTAGCTTAAAGAACATTGATTTAACTATGAATATAGAATTGTTTGTCGGAATATAATTTCTGTTGTATATCACTAAAGCAATCTTGTCAAACAAGCTAAAATCTTAGAAAAATACATCTGTGAATTTCTGATTTGGTTATTTATCACTTGTTCTCATAAATTTCAAACAATTGGCAAAGATAATGCCTTTGTAATGTTTCTTGTTCATCCCATTATGCTTCATAATTGCTTGCAACAGGTATTTGATAAAGAAAACAAAAGAAGAAAAAAATACCCTGGCTTTTATGACATTAATTTTCAATACTTATTGTCTAAAAACTATGTATGCTCTTGTATAACGCTTCAGATATTATCTTTAAATTTGATGTACATATATATAACAAACTGCTTCTTGATTATGAATAAGGAAAAAAAAATAGTTTGGGGGAATTTTTTTTACTTAACTTTCAAAAATTTTTTTGCTTGTTTCTTTCTTATTCCATGTTTTCAAATCTATTTTCTGTGATGTGATTGGATGCTTGGAGAAAATTGGTTTATAGTCGGATTCCTTTGCTAAAACCAAATATTTCATGAAGTTAGAATGCAACTCATTTTAACCTTGAAAGTTAGAAGCATGCAGCATAGTATCTTGAATAGCTGCAAAAATAGTTGCTGTAGTTGGGCCAGTTTATGGTCAGAAATACATTATCTCAGCAACCACATACATGCACTCTTTCTCTGTGTGTCTGTCTGTCTGTCTCTCTTACACACACATACACACACAAATGTACATGTACTACCATGAAGATCTTGTTTGGAGAAGATTTTTGAATGTATTGTGGACATTTGATTTTGCTTGTATTACAAGGTGGCATGCCACTTAAAAAACACAGCTTGATTTGAAGTAAAGTTGCTGGGTCACAAGGAAATTATATAAACATAAGTGAGTTTTGTCAGAAATAAAATCACAAGTGAGTCCACATTTGCAGAAATCATTATGTTATTGGTGGGAAGATGGACAGAATTGATATGATCCAGAAGTTGATTGCTTAAGATACTTCTGATTACCTTAAAAATGCTCGACATAAAGATATGGACCAACTCGGGAGCATAATGTTTAACTAAAATTGCTGGGAATACTGTGTGGATTAAATGTGTATTTTGAGTTTGATTAATCCAACACATTGTTTCCAAACCTGGTGGTTACATTCATGATAGTAGGTGTATAGGCAAGTGAGAAAGAAAAGTCTGTGTGTGAGAGAGAGAGAGAAAGAGAGAAAGGAAGAAGTGAGAAGTATTCTGGATTTGTAAGCAAGGAGTAGCAGGTATTTGTAGAGAAACAACAGTTTTTTTGTTTTTTTTTCTCATCCAGATCTTACAGAGTGTATATGTCACCCATGAAACTACAACACAAGTTTATTGATTTACTTCTGTATGACTAATGATTGTACATAATTTATTAAACCAAAACATTAATTTCTACTTAAAAAAATGAATATTTCATTTTTCAACTTAGAAATTTTAAGAATTAAATTAAGGAAGATTCCTAGCAATGAATGTTTAGCTTTTGTTTTAATAGATTAAAGTAAAAGACAAGCTTCTAACCAATTAAGATCGAGAAGTGATAAGTTAAATATTGCCTTTAAAGTAATTACATCTAATTCAATTTGTGTAGAAATATGAAAGATAAGTTCCACCACTAACCCGAGGTAGCAAAAAATATTTTATCAACTTTTCATTGATGTTTTCTTTGAGGCCATTAAAGAAGGTGATATTTTTTACATCAAATAAAACACATTGAACAAAAAGTAGAATTACTTGAAACTAATTTAAACAAGTTCACTGTTACTAATTTCTTGTATTAATTATGACATGGAGAAATACTTAAGGCGTTAATGGTTTGCTTACTTTTGTTTTGACCTTTTAAGTTGTCTGGTTGTTGTGGTGATCAGTAAAGATTAGTCAGAGTTCAACCCTAACCCTAACCCTAACCCTTAGTGACTTCACTAATTTTCTTGACACTGTCTTAATTGATAAAAATTCTTGTCTCTAAAAAAATTCTATAATCTTTACTTGTGAATTCATAATAATAATCTTGTACATCAGTACAAGGCATTGCGATTTATATAATTGACTCAATACCACACTAGAATTTGAACTCAAGATGTACAGAGATACAGCTAAATCACTGTATCAACCAGGTGATCAGCTGTCTCAATGTACTTCTATTCTTCTCTTTATTACAATACTTTTCTCTTGTATTTGGGCCCAAAGGTTTTGGCTATATCGTCTTGGAGGCTTTCTAACTTGTCTCATCCAATCTCTTGGATGCCACTTGACAACTACACATGTCCACCTGTTGTTTGAGGGCCTTGCAACCTGTCAATCCTGAACAAAATATTGAATTATGATTATGCAAATTACAAATGATGTAAATGTATATTATATCCTTAATTATTAAACAGCTAAAACTTTGTGTGTATGTGTGATAAAGCTGATTGGAGATTTAAAGCAACACAAATAAGCTAAAGAAAAAGCAGATTCTTTAAATGACTGATTGGAAGAAGGGTTTTATTGATAACATTGAGAAGGATTCATTTGAGATCCATGTTTGTTATATCAAACAATATAATCACCAATTTGAGAGACACAAGTATAACAGCTATTGTAGCAGGTCTGTTTATCAAATTGTTGATTTTAGGCCATTTACATTAAAATTTCAGCAGTTAATTCATTATTATTCATTGCAAGAGAACATTTTAAGCCATCATCTTCTCTATTAACTGATATTTGTAGAACATCAGTTTAACGAACTTCAAAGAATCAGTGTAATAAATTATTTGGTATTTGCTGTCCCCTTCCTTAATAGTAGGGCATGTAAGAAAATAGAATGGCTCAAAGGAAGGGCTTCTGAACTAAGCAAGAAATTTTATGAGTTATTAGCTGAGGTTGATTCCTGATACATAAGAAACATCAGGCTATATACAACAGCCTTTCATTAATAAGTATGTTATTCTCGTTATACATTATAATTTGACCCACAACTTATTGAGTCTCAACACCTTTGTTATGTTCCTCTTTTTGTTATACGTTTGTCTTTGTTTTTGTATTTCAGTTATGTAAATGGTTTCTTACATTATATGGGCATAATAATAATCATTTAGCTTTCTTTTCGCTGTGTCAGCATGCACACACACACACACACACACACACACACACACACATTGCTGAAGAATGGTCAAAACCTTAATGGCTGAAACCACATAAAACAACTAAATAAACTAAAGAATTGTTCTGTTGTTAGAAAGAATATATAACCATAATCCCTTTGTTCTAAACATACGTTCATCGCTCCATGATACATGATTGTTATTGCCCAATCTTATTGCATCTCTATAAATGGTTTTGATAAACATGGGAAATAGATCTTATACTATGATTATGCCATCAAAATAAGTTCTTGGCTATTCTTTGATTCTATCTTCTTTTCCTTCTCTTCCTTCTTCAATTTGATGTAAAAACAATTACAAAAGAAAATATTAGTGATATGCCTCATATCTATTCACATTTTATGTCCCTTCACTTAGTTACATCACTTCATGTTCTGAGATCAAAATTCTGCCAAGGTCAACTCGAGTTTTCATCCTTCCAGAGCTGAAAGGTAATATACAAAAAGGGACCAATCAAGTATTGAGGGGGCAGGGGCTCAATGTATTCAATTCTAAACACTTTCCTCCAAATTTGAGTCATTAGGCTTAAGTTAGCAGTCTATGTTATTTTTGTCCCCACCTAGCCAGTGGGATGGTGTCATTTGAAAGCTAAAACAACATGAAGTGCATTGTGACCAGCGATGTTTAACAATATCTGATAGTCTAGTTGACACTGTGATATTGTCATGTCATTAGTAATAACAGTCACATTCCTATGAGTATATTTGTATATTTAAGATGGTCTTTATTATATTGTATTTACTAGATTACATAATAAAGAGGAAATGGTTGCACAATATGTTTAATTTGATAAACAATTTTATGACACAGATAAAATATTTAGTGAGCAAAAGAAAAAAAAAAAAAATTAACAAAGCTAAATTTGACATTGAATAAAATGTTTTTTTTAACAATTATGAAGAGAACACAGGAGTAAACCACTAAACTGGAAGTGGTTAGTTTTAGTGGAGAGTAAAGGAATAATAAAAGATATTTACAAATTAATGTATTTTTTCATGAAGAAACGGAAAAAGTTTAAACATTTAAGACAGAGGTCCTTTCTTGTAATAAAGAAGATAGATGAGTCTGTATATTTTATCAGAGAGTTATAAGAGATAAAAGAAAGTGGGTATGTGGTTTGTGAGTAGAGGTAAGTGGAGCTGGATGATGGCTAGAAATTTCAATCATGTACAAAGAAAAGGAAGAGTACACAGCACCAGAGTTTGTATATGTGTTGGTATATGTAGATCCAGCAATATGAGCGAGTTAATGTATGTGTTAATCGGTGAATATGGATCCAACAATATGTGTGTCTGACTAGAAGAGTCAGTGTGAGTGTGTTGGTCACTGTATGTGGTTCAAACAGTGTGCCTCTGTGTGTGTGTGTGTATGTGAGTTTAGAAGAGTCAGGAGATGTATGTGTAGAACACACATTCCATTCACTTCTCCTCCCCCTATCATTCCTGTTTCTCATCCTAAATTTCCACATCAAAGACTTCATCCCAAACTTTCTTTATCCAGATCTTCTGAGTTTTAAGATTCTTTTGTGGAGTGATATAAAAACAATTGTTGTTGTTATTGTTTTCATTGATAATTTTCTGGTGACGGCATGACTATCACAACTTAGCATTTTGCTTCCATTAAAACTGTTAGGCTTTGTTTATATTACAAAACAAAAGACAAACAAACAAACAGGGCTTTGGTAGAATCAGTAGATCAATCAAATGCTTACCAATAATTAGTTAGATCACTTTGTAGTTGGAGTTCAAATGCTGCCACAGTCAACTTTAGAATGTTTTATCCTCCAGGGTCAATAAGATAATCCAAATACTGAGTATTGATATACTTCATTTTCCACATAAATTTCTTTATATGCACTGAATAATAATATAATTTACAACTGTAATTTGTTTATATATATTTTATAATACTATAATATGTAATTTATAATATTAATTTATCTGGGGGGGGGGGGAAGTACATATAATGTACTCCCTCTGACAAAATAGTTTGCTTTCATAGAAAACATTAAATGACTGAGGTTGGTATTTCTTGATTAACTGTATGATAATATTTTATCTCTTACCTCAGGTTTCTGAGCTTTAATCCTGACATTACTTGAAGAGAGCTGAACATGATATATCCCTTCTCTTGTTTTATCCTTAGATCATCAGACAAAATGTCTTGCTGCATTTGATAATGGTCCCTTACATTCTAAGTTCAAATCCCACCAAAGTTGACTTTGCCTTTCATATTTCTGGGGGTCAATATTATAGTCAACTCTTGGATTTAATTTTCTGTTTCCTCCTGCTATCAAAATTCTGACCTTATCATTATCATCAATAATAAGGATGGTTACTCCCATCGATTTCATTGTATGAGTCTTTGAAGGAGAGGCTTTAAAGTTAAAGAGAGTGGCTTGTTGTCTGTCATCACGTTTGAATCTTGAGTATGTCCTGCCCCAGGCCTTGGCTGGAATAAAACTTCAGTCTTCTTGAAGCTGATAGTCAGTCCAGATGCATGAGCTGCCATAGCAAACCTATTGACCATTTCCTGAATTCCCTCAAATGTGTGAGAAATCAAAGCACAATCATCAGCAAACAAATCTCTTCTTTCATCTTTTTCTTTGATCTGAAACTTTAGCCTTTCAGGTTTAGTAAGCCCCCTTCTGTGTGAAACTGAAATTTTACGCCTTCATGGTAATCCCTGAAAGCATTTTGGAGCATCATTGAAAAGAACATGGACAAAATGTACAGGGGCTAAAACACATCCCTGTTTGGTTCCTTTGGCAACAGAAATGCCTCTGAATATTGACTACTAGATATCACTCTTCTCAGCATTCCTTTTATGCAGGGATACAATCACCCTTATTTTATTAGGGAGTCCAGCTTTTGATAAAATTTTCCAAAGCACCTTACGATTCACTGTATCAAAGGCCTTGATCAAATCAATAAAGACCATGTACAAGTCAGTATTTTGTTCACGTGCTTTCTCTCGAATTTGTTAGAGGGCAAAAATTATGTCAACTGTGCCTCTCCCAGCCTGAAATCCACATTGGGATTCAGGGTCTATGTTGTTAAGGATCACCTTCACAAGAATTTTTCCCAACTATGCACAACAAGCTTATACCCTTGTGATTATCATACATATTCTTCTTCTTCTTTTTACACAAGTACATTGTAGATGCATCATTGAATCAATAATAATAATAATAATAATAATAATAATAATAATAATAATAATAATAATAATAATAATAATAAAATGGTGAGGGTGTCACCACTCTTTAGAACTTCCCAATACAAACAGACAGAGAAATCGACTCCAGTCGACCAGACATTGTGATGAAGGACTACAACAGTGGAACTTGTCTGTTAATAGGTATGTCTGTCCCACAAGATCAAAATGTCTCAAGAAAGGAATACGAAAAGCTTTCTCACTATAAAGATCTGCAAATTGAAATCATAAAAATGTGGAAGCTTAGTACTACAATGATACCAGTAATAATTGGTGGGTTGGGAATGATAAAAAAGGGAGCTGAGAAGTATATTGAGCACTCACTCCCTGGCAACTCCAGTCTCCGTGAACTACAAAAGATAACCTTGATGGGTATAGCCCATATACTACAGAAAGCACTCTCCATCGAAAATGGAATAAATGTGGTGATAAATTTTAGCATGCATAGCAAAACAAAAGTACCCTTGCTAATCTTAGCCTCCGGTACTAAGGCAGCTGAAATAAAGTTATAATGAAAAGAAACCATAAATGATAAATAATTTCAAAATTTGACACAAGGCCAGCAGTTTTGGGAAAGGAGTTAAGTCAATTTCATTGACTCCAGTGCTCAACTGGTACTTATTTTATTGACCCCCAGAAAGATGAAAGGAGAAGTCAACTTGAGCAGAATTTGAACATGGAACATAAAGATGGACAAAATGCTGCTAAGCATTTTTCGCATGATGCCTATAATTCTGTCAGCTCACTGCCATCATAATAATAATAATGATTTCAAATTTTGTCACAAGGGAGGCAAGTTTGGCAGGAGGGGGTAAATCAATTACATCGGCCCCAATGCTCAACTGGTACTTATTTTGTTGATCCTGAAAGGATGAAAGGTGAAGCTGACTTCAGCAGAATTTGAACTCAAAATGTAAAGACAGATGAAAAGTTGCTAAGCATTTTGTCCAGCTTGCTAATGATTCTACCAGCACACCACCTTAATAATGATGATGATGATGATGATGATGATAATAACAATAATGACAATGATGATGATGATGATGTTCATGATTTTGTTTTACATTGGTATGAAACTAATATGAATTTTATATTTCTGTGATGATGTGACTTCATTATATATTCGGATTTTGAGATAAGTTTATTTCTATCTTTTGCATTTATCAAATAATGTTTTAAATTGGACAGTGTCTGGCTGAATAACGATCAAGGGCCTACGTTTTCAAATCAATAAAAAACAAATAAATACTTAAATACATAAATAAAACGTTAAAAAGAAAAATATCTAAAGGTATTCAACTTGTGAGAAATATCAGTGAATTCTATGAAACTACTCTCCATCTTTCTTTCTCTCTGTATATGTGTATATGTACACACACACAAATAGTGTGTGCATGTATGCATGTGTATGTATGTATGTATATATAAATATGCACACACACATGCATACATACACACGCAGAGATAGAGAGAGACACAGAAAGGCTACTTCAAGACCTCACCATCTCAAATGTTTTATAATAAACTTCTATCTTTCACTTTCTTTGTGTGTGCATGTGTGTGTGCACATGCATGTATACACCACACACACACACACACACACACACACATGTATACACCACACACACACACACACACACACACACACACACACACACACACATTTATATATTGTAGGAGAGAGAAATGTATTTCAAGATCTCACCAGCTGAAATGTTTTATAATAGCTTATCCAATAACACAGTGGACATCTTCTAAACAAAATGAAATGGCAGATTAAGAATATAAATGGAACTAGATTTGGATATTGAAGTCAGTCAAAGATAATGGAGAGACATGAGTCTTTTTAAGAGCTGTTTGTTGTTTTCTGAACTGAACTCGTTAGTATATGTGGCTATTGCTGCGGCTCAATAGTTTATGTTCTTTGGTGAGCCAAATGTAACTACTTTGGTAATGTTATCAAGAGATACATAAACAACACAGTCTTCTATCTCTCTCATCCTTATACTACTATATTATAACTCTAAGGTTTTACACATTTGTAAGAAAATCTTTGAAAGTTCAATGCAATTTTTTTCTGTTGGCAAGGCGACATGGTCTGATCATTTCCAAATAGTCTATCTATCTATCTATCTGCTTGCCTGTTTATTTATTTATGTATCTCTTTCTCTCTCTCTTTCTCTCTCTCTCTCTCTCTCTCTCTCT
>NC_069006.1:6549174-6551911 GCF_001194135.2 Octopus bimaculoides | reverse complement strand
ATATATATATATATATATATATAGTATACCTTGTGTGCACAGCTAGATGTACAATTACTACAAGTAAGTTTAGAACTTACTATGTAGAACTTTACTTTCAGTACAGTGGTGTGTTTACTACAGTACTTAGCAGAATTATTAGCTATGATATACAGAGTCAAAATGTAAGAGAAATTTTGATAAACACCTTTGATCTATGTAACATAATGCAATAAAGTGTTGTGGTTCAGCATCCAATTGCACTTGGAACAGCTAATGCAGAGTTTGCAGATAACTGCAGTGGGTGAAACATAGACAGGGAACAAATGATGTAAACTGTATGTTGTATTTATCATAATTTATCATACACACACACTCATTCCATTACCTTTACCAGTACATAAATATAATTTACCAATTTCAGAGAATTGATAGCAAAACTGATCGTTGGTGGATTTTGAATCCAGACCATTATGAGATAGGAAGCAAGATATCAAAATACGTTCAGTTGGCTCTCTGCTTCCTCCTCTGTATTTTTAAATGATTTTGTTGTGAACGAAACTTCAGTGTTTAACCTGCAGTTCTAGATTTTAATGCATGTGGCTCAGTGGTTAGGGTATTGCTCTCACGATTTCCTGATTGTGTGTTTGATTCCTGGACTGCACAGCTTGTTGTGTTCTTGTGCAAAGCACTTAATTTCATGTTGCTTTGGTCCTGTGTAGGGACCGACATGTCAAAGAATAGACTCAATGTTTCCTCTGTGAGTCATAAAAGGTGACTGACTAAAAGAAGTTGAGATAGGATTTACACTCCAGCCTCGTAAAACCCTCACCAGCAACAACTATCCAAACAAAGCCATAGTTTGGAGGGTTGTTGCCTGACAAATGCAAAGTTGTCATCCACCAAGAATAGTTGGGAATCACCAACAAATGGTGGATGCAGTGACACACTGTTTCAGTGCCTTCCCCCACACCACCACCACCACCATTACTACTACTACATAGTAGATTTACCAGAGTTAACCATTTAGAATATTCATCATTCACAAAATTGTAGCACTTGTTTCTATATTTAACTTTTTGCTCCAGAAGGGGGCAGTGCTATGTGTAAGTGTAGAATGATGGGCCAATTTACTCATTCTTCTGAAATTCGTTGAGACTCTTTTTGAACAGGTTGATTAGGCTGTCACACAACATGGGAAAAGGAATCTAAAATTGTAATCAATTATTTTCAATTTATACTAATTACAATTTTCTCTAATTTTACAAAAAGAAAAAAAGAAATATATGTATGCTCTGAGAGCAATGTTTCATATTTATAATTATCATTCATTTATAATTACAGTTTTATTTGTTCTTACTGTAACCTTCCACTCTATCTCCTCCTCCTCTCTGAAGACTAATCCACCACAGCAAGTAGATTGTGCTTAATCCTTGCCAATTACAAAGGATTAAATCAAACTGGGATGATCTGTTAATGAATTACATCATAGCTTACGAGAAAAAGACGGTGAATAGTAAAGATACGTTCATGAGGAGCCACTTCAATTTTAATGTCGACTTTATCTAGTAAAGAGGTATTATTTGTTGCTGGCCATGAATTTCACAGTGGAATGTACAGGTGAAACACAGAATTAAATAAAGCTATGTAAATGAGACTTCTATAATGTATTATATAATTTTATCTACTATTAATGTCTCCATCATTTTCAGTTACCCCACTTACATTACACCTAATGTTACTTGTATTAATGATACTTGGCTTCGTGGTTTGGGTATTCAGCTTGCAATTCTAAGGTCATGAGTTCAATTCCTGTTGGCATATTGTGTCCTTGAGCAAGACACTTTGTTTCACATTACTCCGGTCCACTCAGCTGGCAAAAATGAGTTGGATCTGTAATTCAAAGGGCCAGCCTTGTCACATTCTGTGTCATGTTGAATCTCCCTGAGAACTACTTTAAGGTTACATGTGTCTGTGGAGTGCTCAGCCACTTGCACATTAATTTCCCAAGCAAGCTGTTCTGTTGATCGAATCAACAGGAACCCTCATCGTCATAACCCACTCTGCCAGAAATTTGGAAATGACATGCTGTACTGCTTGGTATTTGTGCCAGAAGCTCTGATGCAAACATTTCAGAGTATTTGGATATCAATCTGAGGACAGTGCAATCTGAGGACATGTACTGAGAGTGATAAAAATCAAACATCCAGTCAACATTGTGGTGTTTGGAGATATCGCTAGTGATGACAAAGTTATGCCTCCATTCATCTTCCCATGCAGCCTCAGACTCAACACAGAGGCCTATATCAAGTGCCTGTGGGAGGTAGTGCTGCCTGGGGTCAAGAGGATGGCTGCTGGAAGACCCTATGTCTGGCAACAGGACTCTGCACCATGTCACACAAGCAGGAGAACCCAGTCATGGCTGTCAGACAATTTCTGCGATCACACCACCCCTAACATCTGGCCACCTAACTCCCCAGACTGCAACCGCCTTCATTATTATGTGTAGGGCACAGTTGAGCGAAAGACCAACAAAATTTCTTGTAACACCAAAGGCAAGGATTATGGCAGCATTCACCAACTTAAGGAGACTGTCCAGAAGAGTTGCTGGAGATTCCAAAGTCGTGTGGAAGCCGTGGTTGAAGCCAATGGCGATTTTATTAAATAAATTTACTCTTTAGTATTTCAAGATATTTTTATGTAATTTTGGTAAAATATCTGTTAAAATGAGATGCCAGTGTTATTTTCATTTATGTGT
>NC_069006.1:6536299-6549164 GCF_001194135.2 Octopus bimaculoides | reverse complement strand
ATATATATATATATATATATATAGTATTAGTAGTTTGATAAGTCAAATAGCAATATATGTTTTGTTGAAGGTGCAGGTGTTTTCTCGTTAGACACATTTTTGCTAATATTAGTATGAAGGATTAATGGAAACATAATTCAGTGTAATGTTGGCAGAGGAATAAATGTTAATCAGGTTCACAAGTATGGTGACTGTTGCAGGAATTGAACATGGAAACGCATAGAAACACCAAAAAAAAAAGCCCGAGATCAGAAAAGAAAATAAAAAAATCAAAACTTAAACCAACACTGGGCTTTAAAGCCAAGTAGAGTAAGTGTATGAGATATATTGATCTTAGTGATTATGAAGTGGGGGGAAAATTTAAAAATTGATAATGTAATCATATCAGATAGTATTAATGTTATTTGTATTTATATTTTTTCTTTTTTTCTTTACTGAAAGTCACATCATAGCAAATGAAAATATTTCCATCAGGGAGCTAGAAAATAAGTTATTTCACATGTTATTTTTATAGTTTTGGCTGTAGTAGTAGTAGTAGTAGTAGTAGTAGTAGTAGTAGTAGTAGTAGTAGTAGTAGTATGGGAGCATGTATTGTAACAGTGCATCACTGCATCCACCATTTGTTGGTGATTCCCTCTTATTCCTGGCAGATGACTCCTCTGCACCACCCAGGCATCAACCCTCCAGTCCATGGGTCTGTTTGGGTGGTCATTACTGCTGAGGGTTTTGTAAGGTTAGAGTGCAAATCTTATGTTTTAGTCACCTTTTACCACATGCAGAGGAAATGTTGGGTCTATTCTTTGACATGCTGGTCCCTACACAGTACTAGAGCAATGTGAAATGAAGTGTTTTGCTCAAGAACACAACATGCCACCCAGTCTGGGAATTGAACCCTTGATTTGGCAATTGTGAGCACAACACCCTAACTACAATACCAACACTTGATCAAAACTGAACTCAATAAATTTCTGTTTCTAACTACTTTTTAGTTTAAAACCTTTATGATTTATTCTAACTTTTTGTTTTTCTTTTTAGTGATTTATTTTTGTTTTCTTGTAACCATGTTTTACACAGGAAAACAAATCTTGGAATAAAAATGTAAAAACTTTCCAAGCATAGTTTCATTTTAACTTAGGAAAGAAAATGTATAAAAGAAAAGAAAAGAAAAGAAAAAAAAATTTAAACATCCACCCATCTTCCTGTATGGCTTTATATTGCACCTTGAGTGGAAAGTAAACAGACGTAGTGTCTGTCTGCTTGAGACTGCCCCTGTTCTTTGATACAAAATTCATATTTTAAAGTAAATTAATGTTTAATTTTAAAATTAAACATTCACTCAAGAATGACAAAATTATTTCACTAAATTTTTCATTATTTTCCAAAGAGTTGACTAGTGTTTATGTAAATATGATTTACCAGTAATCAACATAATTCAGTTGTAGTCACTTCTTGTGACTAGTATATTTGGAACTTCAATAAACTGATTCAGAAAGTACTTTAACAGAAACCGTCTTATTATTGCAGAAACTTTGTTAATGATATGCAAGATAAGATGATCAACATATTTGAACTATCATCATTACAGTGTTTAAATCATTTAAAAATAGATAGAAATACTTAATCTTTAGATATGTGTGTGTGTGTTTTGTCTTCATATAATAACTGACTACCTACCAAATGCCATGTGATGCCTATCTCATTTCATACAAAGTACATTAGCCTAAGCCACCTTCTACATTTTCTTCTGGAGTTTTCCTGATAGATTTCTTATTTCATTGCAATAACATTCCAGCTTGGATTAATCCTCGTGATGACCTACACTCAACAAAATGCTGACCTACACTCAACAAAATGCTGCCATCACTTCTTGGCTTCTCCTCCACACTTTAAAGAGGTTTAAGACATTTTATCACTATAATTGAACTGGTGTGTGGAATGAGTGTGGTGATGATCAGATCTTTTGATTGTATTTTTGCTGTTGGAAAACTATTTAATTTTCTCTTGTCCTTGAAAGCGTGCCAATTATTTCTATCTAGTTGTATTTTATTGTTGAAATTGTGCAACTGATTGCATTGAGATGTTGTCAGCTTTCTCCATTGGATTACTGATGTACAACTTGTAGTGTCTCCTCACAGCAACTTAGAGCAATCTCCAGTTTCTTTTCTGTTGTTCTTCTTTATTACTGGAATAGAATGTTAGTACAGTTTTATTTGTAATGTGTGCAAATTCATGTGCTTTTTTTACACATATACACAATTATATACATCAATGCCAGGCTTTAATATCCCAACTGTGGTATCTTTGAAAAGCATAGTTATATATATATATATATATATATATATATATATATATATATATATATATATATATATATATAACTAATTTATATAGATAGAAATATTTAATCTTTAGATATGTGCGTGTGTGTTTTGTCTCCATATAATAACTGACTACCTACCAAATGCCATGTGATGCCTATCTCATTTCATACAAAGTATATTAACCCAAGCCACCCTCTACATTCTCTTCTGGAGTTTCCCTGATAGATTTCTTATTTCATTGTAATATCCACACACACACACACACGCGCGCACACACACACACACACACACACACACACACACACACACTTTGTCTTGCAAGGTAAAATAGTAAAATGCATCATTGATAGTGCCATGTAAACTCTGTAAAATGGTTAATGTTAGGAAGGGCATCCAGCCATAGAAACCATATCAGAACAGATAATGGAGCTTGGTATGGCTCCCAGCCTTGCCAACTCCTGTCAGACTGTCCAACCCATGCCAGCATGGAAAATGGATGTTAAATGATGATGATGATATGATAAATTGTGATATGGCTATTGCTCACTACAGAACATGTACAACTTGTGGAAAGGTGTGCCTTTCAGTTGGAGGATTAAAAAGGCATGTGAAAGGAGTTCATACTGTGGCACTGGTTCCCTTTGCCAGCAAGCACAGCTGTGCATTATGCAATAGAATGTGCAAATGTTTGGCCAGGCTCAAGAGTCATACAAGGGCCTCACATTGCATCACTGATGACTCATTTCAGTGATTCTGTCTAGCAATGGCTTTGCTCATATATGAGAAAGCAGCTAAGATATATATATATATATATATATATATATATATATATATATATATATGACTTACTTTCAGTATCAGTGTAGATTACTGAAAGATAGGTAAGATTGGTCATTGGTTCACAATGGAACTAAAGTTGAGAGAAAGTTTTCTCATCATACAATTACACCGAACCAATAATTATATACAATTACATAGTTGAATACCCTAAAGAAATTACATGAAAGAATGAGTCCAGTGGAATGGACAATGGTGTACAGGATATCTCTAAATGCTGGTTGGACAAGAAGGCTACAAACTGTATCAGTTGTTTGTATTGATGTCAATCATTCCACTTCTAGAAAATACAATTTACTATAAATCTACAAGGAGCTATGTCACAAAGGAGGGAGGGGAAAAAAAAATCAACATAAATGTGTGTTGTAAAGATAACCATATCCTGTTTGTTCAGATGACTAAGTTGTGCTTTAATGATTGGCAACTTGGAAAACCTATCTCAAGGAATATGTTTACCATATAATAGAAAATTGGAATAGGTTCTGTGACAGAGAGAGAAAGTGAGTGAGAGAGGGAGAGAGAGAAAGAGAGACAGAGCTATCTCTGTTAGTACAGATACCAATAGTTAATGGTCAATATTTTCCTGGTAATTGCTCTCCATTTGACCCATGAATAGGTTTCAGTTAGTGCAAAGGTCTTGGTAGAGAACATATATTTATCTTTTGTATAAATATTCCCTTGAAATGTATGTAAATATTTCGTATAGGTTATCTTTCCCAAACGAACTATGATTTATGAAGCTTAAACACATCATTGTATAATTATGTACAAAGGAAATTGTTGTCCAGATAACAAGTGGGGACTAATCCAAGGAAGGGAAAC
Source organism: Octopus bimaculoides (assembly GCF_001194135.2). NCBI lineage: Eukaryota > Metazoa > Mollusca > Cephalopoda > Octopoda > Octopodidae > Octopus > Octopus bimaculoides. The sequence continues at coordinate 6,545,184 of NC_069006.1, read as the reverse complement.
TATTCAATTCCTATAAATCAATTTCCTTTCTGAAATGTTAAAGTAATATTTACCATTTTTTTTTTTCCCTTGAAGCACTCAAAGGTGGTTACAAGTTTTGTTTTTGTTCTTTGTGTACAAAATATAACAGAAATCTCTTTGAATCTCTTTTAAAATATATCTTGTCTGTTTAATCACCAAACTCCTCATCTCTGTGGTGGTATTTTTAATGAGCAATTCCCTGTGGGTTTTCAGTTTCGTTATAATCAAGATTTTGAGAAGGTTTATGAAAATGTCTTATGTTGTGTAGCCCCTACTCAGTCCTGATCCAGCAGGCCTGTGAACAAAGCCTTTCCAGCCATGACCATAACATCTGGATTTTTTTCCTGAGATTCTAGGTGCCAACTTGGCTGGATATAGAGTTCACTTTGTGATTAAATGGTTTCAGGTTCTATCTCACTCCACAACGTTGGTATTAGAATTTTTATAGTCTGTCTTCATTCCTTGAATCTTTTACATTTGTCATGGAATCAAGTTATGTCGACTCGAGTTCATTTCTAAATAAATCCCCTCTAATTAAAGACAAATATTTACTTTTCTTTGACCATAAAAACATTCAATAAATCAGTTAATTCATTGTGATTCCTGTACCAACCAAACTTACCATATCTTATTCTAGCAGTGATGGAATAATATTGACATTTTGCCTGTTGTTACATTAACCATTATTATAGAATTTTAATTCTATAATGGCATGTCTTTGTGACACACCATAGCTTCAATATTATATCATAGTACTATATTTCTAGAGCATAACACAGTAAATATCACCGGTTCTTTATAGATATATCTTCATCAGACAACAGTGCAAATCAGCAAGATACTATAATAATGGTATGTCTCACTGACATTGTGCAAATATTCCACAGCTGTATGGATTCACAATTTTCCATTTTGATACCATAAATTTAATCAAGTTTACAACATGGGATGTACAAACTCGAAACTCTGACACTTCTGCACTTAATTGATCTCACTTGATTTACCCAAATCCAATATATTGCTTTTTTGATTAATATCACGACCTCAAACAGTGATTGCTTCTCATGTATTTATTTTTTGTGCATTTTTTTTTACATATTTTCTATATTAGAAACCTTTACAATTCTAGAAAAAAAATCAAAGCTTTCTAAAATGTGAAAAGATATATAAATACCACATGCAAATACACACACACACACACACACATACACACATACACATACAAACATATATATGCACACATGCACACATATTAAATTATATCATGCTGAAATATTTCTGATCCCTTTATTTTGAAGTTTAGATATGAGTCACCCCTTCCTCTTTAAACATCAAAATGAGGGGATTGAAAACAAAAACAGTCAATAACAGCCTTTCTAGATCTATATGCCATCTTCATAGAAATCAATTTATTTGCTCTGTTGTTCCCTAGTCTCAGTCAACTTGATTGAGCAGACTTTTGTTACAATAAGGAGTTGTTGCCCAGCCCCTAGTCAGCCCTAGTGGAACAGACCTACAATATAACAAATACCCCACTGTTATTTTTAGGGATATGTCTAAAAGTAGATTATTCAATGTATCATTTTCTTATTTAACTCTTTAGTATTCAGATTAATTTGTTGAGTGTAATTCTTATTAATTTACATCGTTTGTAGATTTGAAATTTCAATGATGTGATTGTTCATTTTTAGAATAATATTGTTGAATAGGTGTGAGAGGCCAGATCTGGTTGGCTTTGACATAAAACAAATAAAATATTTGGACCGGATATGGCTGGTTTGAATACTGTTGTGTCGATGCCCCCAGACGATGAAGTAGGCTAGCCCAATACATAGATATAGAGGGAGAAGTCTAGACGTGGGGTAGTTGAGTAGAGGTCATCCAGACGTGTGATATAACAGTGGCGACAAGGATTTCGTAGCTCACACTGCCACTGTGTAGTATTGCAATATAACAAATACTAAAGGGTTAAGAGAGTTCAATTTGAAAGAGATTTCACCGACATTGCTAGCAGAGTTAACAAATCACCTCACGGGATTCTTATTCTGATGTATAAGGTCATAAGGTGTGAATAATTATAAAGCACACCTCAGTTTCAGCAAACCTGTCTTAAACCAACCCTTGCCAGTAACTTGTATTTGTAAGGCACAGATTACAATTTGTAATCAGAGAGGTTAGTTGGGAATAAACAGTGCCCTACAAGCTGTGAAATCTAATAGATGTCATCCCCATAACTGGTTTTGATAGATGTGCCATGGTGCTCTTCTGAATGTAGTTATGTACTGTAGGGAGTGTAATGCAGTAGTCTGAGTATGTTGCATTTCTCCATTCCCTGTCTCTTTTTGCTTGGAGGTGTTGACCACTACAAAGGGGCAGCAGTGAATTTTATGCTTGGTGGTGGCCACTGCATAATTCAGTCAGAGCTTAGAAGTGGTTGCTTTTCTGCACCAACAGTGTGCATTCTGGCAGAATGTTTGGGGCTAATGCGATTATTGATGTCACTATCATTGTTGTTGTTTAGTCTTGATCAAGCAGAACTCTCCAAAGCTGTTATATCTCTGACTATCTCATATCGTGTATATGTAATCATCTACACATGTATGTGTGTGTGTGTGTGTATATATATATATATATATATATATGTATATGTATATATAAATATATATATATATACATACATACATACAGAGAGAGAGATTGAAAAAATGATGAGCAGCTTTAATCAATTTTCAGATCTTATTAGATTCTCATCAGAGGTGTCTACATCAGTGTGACCAATCACAAAGAAACAAGCAACCAATCTGTTGATATACTCAACAACTACTGTACCTACAGAAAACTGGTGCTACTAATTTGCATACTATAGTATACATACATACATACATACATATATGTATATGTATATATGAGTGTTGTAATTTGCTTGAAGCATTGTAATATTGAGGAGTGGGAAAAGAGAGAAAATAGACAGATTCTAATGATGCAGAAAGTTTAATAAAACCTTAATATTCCTGTTCCTTTCTTCTGAAGATGGGCCTTTGAACCCAAAATATAATGGTTTTATTAAACTTACCACATTGTCAGAAGCTGTCTATTTTCTCACTTTTTACATATATATATATATAGCAGCATATGTACACATTTGGTCTCCTATATATATATATATATATATATATATATATATATAAGAAATGAGGGCAGGGAATCGTCAATTAATAATAGAATTAACAATTAACAATTTTGCCAAGTAGTTCAGTATGAAATAAACCTTTATCGGTAAGACCATTTATCATCATAAATATAAGGGATTAGCAATTGAGTTGCTTCTCCAACATACTGAAAATTCAGAAACAGCAGTCAAAGAACTACTGATTCTAAACTACAAATTTTTCTCTAAAATGGATGGCGAGTAATGTAAAAACATTGTGAAGGATATATTATAAATAATTAAGATTATTTATGAATATATCAATGGCCAAACATGCTATCATAAAATATGAAAAAGAAAAACGTTTATAATTATGAACAAGTCACAATTATAACTAAGAGGGTTAAAGAACCCTTACATGTTAAAAATAGCAGCCAAAACTGTTATAAAGCCATTATAAAACTCATATCATTTCACCTCACTATAAACTCTGTCCTCAGGCGACATGGCAAATAGAATCCACAACTTGAAAATAATCGCAATTTCGGGTTGAGATTACCGGTCTTCTCACATAAATGCTGTGCATGACATTTGAATTCAAAGCTTGATTGTGTAGATAGAGGTGAAAACATTTCTATTGCAGGCTGGGTTTCATGCTAGCCCCAAGGTAAAGTCTTGTTTTGATTTCTATCTATAGGAATATTTCCCCTGATGAGCCAAATGGGTCCCTTAAGTGGTCCCTAATGCCAAAATTGCAATAGGGAATTAACCAATTATTTTCAAGTTGTGGATTCTGTTTGCCATGTCATCCAAGGACAGAGTTTATCGTGAGGAGAAATGATATGAGTTTTATAATGGCTTTATAACAGTTTTGGCTGCTATTTTTAACATGTAAGGGTTTTTAACCCTCTTAGTTATAATTGTGACTTGTTCATAATTATAAACGTTTCTCTTCATATATATATGTGTGTGTGTGTGTGTGTGTGTGTGTGTGTGTGTGTATAATTTGTAGTCACAGGCATGGCCATGTGATTGAGAGGTTTGCTTCCTAACCATGAGGTTTCAGGTTCAGTCACCCTGCACAGTACTTTGAGCAAGTGTCTTCTACTTTAGCCTCAAAGAGACTAAAGCCATGTCAGTGGATTTGGTTAATAGAAACTGAAAGAAGAATGCCATGTGGGTGAGTGTATCTATATCTGTGTGTGTATTATATATATATATATATGTATGTATGTCTGTATATGAATGTGTGTATATTTATATATGCATATGTGTATATATATATATATATATATATATATATATATATATATATATGTATGTATGTCTGTATATGAATGTGTGTATATTTATATATGCATATGTGTATATATATATATATATATATATATATACATATATAAAGGTCTATGTGTATGTGCACATATATATATATATATACATCTATAGCCTTGGCCAAAAGTATTAGGCCACCCCAACATTTTGGGGTTCTGCTATCTCAATGTTAATGAAATTTGTGCACATGGTAGATTATGGTATATTTCACAATATACATTAGTTTTAATATCTGGTTCTCTCCTTTAGCATCAATTACCGCTTTTATACGGTTAGGCATTGTATCAACTAGTTTCTTGCAAGGTCTAGGAACAATTTTATTCGATTCTTCTCTCAATTTTTGGTACAAATGCTCTTTATTTTTAATTGTTGTGTTCCTGATAGCCTCACCAAAAGTTCCCCATAGTTGTTTAATCGGATTTAGATCAGGACTTTGAGCTGGCCAATCTATAGGAACAATACCCTGTGTCTCAAACCATTGGTGAGTATTCTTTGCTGTATGGCATGCAGTGTTGTCCTGTTGAACGATAACACTGTTTTTTGGCACTCCTGGATGCAATTTAGCAATTGATGGCTCTAAAACATCTGATAACATAGAAACATAGGTAGCTGAATTTATCCTTCCCTGACATAAAGGCATTATTCTGGGTCCTGTGGCAAACATGCAGGCTCACACCATGATAGAACCACCCCAGTGTTTTACGGTTGGTACCAGACATTCAGCCTTAAATGCTTCCCCAACTCTGCGATGCAGAAAAGTTGCACCAGATGTACCGAAAACCTGAGTAAAAACAGGAAAAATAATATTAGCTTTATGTTCGATACTTTTTTTAATATATTTTGGGCAACAAGCCAATTACATTAAGTTTATATGTTGATTGAATACATGTACTATCTTACCTCATAGTTACTTTCATTAGATCATATGACTTTTGACCATTGCTCACTGGTCCAATTTGAGTGGTTTTTGGCCAACTGAAGACGTTTTTCCATATTCGCTTCAGAAACCTATGGATTCTTCCTGGTTTTACAGCCTTTCAGACTACTCTACAAACCTTCTTCTAACAGTTCTGGTTGATATTTGTGAAGTGCTAGCCTTGTTGAAGTCCGCACAGAGCTCTGACGATATTTTTCTTCTGTTTCTGAGTAACCGACGGATGATGGATCTGTCATCACAAGGTGATGTAACCTTTTTTTCTGCCTGTTCTTTGAATTGTCTTCACATCTTATGCCTCTCTGAAGTGCTTGAGAGTCGTTTGCACCACACATTGAGAACATTTCATCTTCTGAGCAATTTGCCTTTGAGACATTCCATCTTCATGATGAGCTATGATTTGACCTCGCTCACACTCACTCGACTCACTTGTTTTAGGTATTTTGCTGTTTATTAACTGTATCTACAAAGTATTTTAGCATAAAACTCTGAAATAATCAAGGAAACATGAGTTAATTTTGGACGTTGGTCTTACTCATAATTGGTTGCATATGTACAGTACAGTATAAAAGTGGTAATTAATATTAAAGGGGGGGGGGGTCAACCAGATATCAAAACTAATGTATATTGTGAAATATACCATAATCTACGATGTGCATGAGTTTCATGAGCATTGAGATAGCAGAACTCCAAAACATTGGGGTGGCCTAATACTTTTGGCCAAGGCTGTATATAACTACATTGTCACATATATATAGCCATCCCCACCAGCAACATCATAATTACCTGGCCACCACCACTCCATCGACATCATCATCATTGCCAACATCATCATCACTGCCAACATCATCACTGCTACTACTACTATTACTTTTGCTGCTGCTGTTATACAATGTATCATTAAATTGACTGGAGAAAAGAAATGGAAATGCTGATAGTAGCGTCTTTCTTCAGTGGAGATAGGAATGTAGCCAAGCAGTCACTAGCAAGAATTGAAACTAGTTTCTTGAGCCTTGAGCTAACTCTTTCCTTGTTTCCTCTTCATTCCTCTTACATCCAACCACAACATAGACACATTTCACTTTTAGAGAAATAGTGGGAGTTTGCCAAGAGGGTATGAAATTCTGATGGTAAACATTTATGTATCTAAAATATACACTAGGAAGAGAATAAAAGAAAAAAATAACTGAATGTTTTTGCTGTTTTATTTTGTTGTTTGACAGCCAATGGAAAATATGCAGTAACATGTAGATTTAGTAGGAATAGTGGTTTAAGAGGTTTTATTCAAATGATGTTTGAATCGAAGCATTCAGTGTGTTAATATATTAAATTGTTTCCAATATATGATTCAGAAGACAATGAAATAAAGAGAGAAAAAAAAAAGGAAAAAGAAATATTGAAAGGGAAGGAAGCGAAAAGGAGAGGTTTTATCAGAAAGTCCTTCTCTGATCTAGACATCATTCCAAGTGAATATATGCTTAGATCAATGAAGAAGAAGACAGAGAGAATGAATATCATCTCCATAAGACAATAGAATTAATCGACACAACTTCAAATTGGTTTTTCAGTTTTTCACCTTCTGTAGTTCCTAAAAAGAAGAAAAGGAAAAATTTTTTTACCAAAACTAAAAAAAAGCATATGTTGCACATTAACAGCACTTATCATGAAACTTCTGCACATTGTTAATCTTCGACTTGTTGAGACAATGTGGCTGCGTTTAAATGTCTGGTTTTGACTCTTAGACTGGTTTTATATTAATTTCTACACTTTTTCTGCTTTTTTTTTATGATTGTTGATGGCTGAGTATTTAAAAAATTTTTTTTTTTTTAGCTTTGCATTTTTTTCATATCTTCTATATATCTTTTTTTTGCAATGCTAAAAAAAAATAAGATGATAAAAGACAAAACCTTGATATATTTTAGTGAATTCGTGGTAGGTGTGTTAACATATAACAAATAAGAAATGAGGTGAGTGTGGGGGTGGGGGAATGAACCTACTGACCCAAATATTAATCCTAATGTATTGATTATCCGTTCTTTTGAGTCTCTACTAGAGTACTTATTATTGAGTGGAAGATTCTGGCTTCTTTCACATCCTAATTTCTTCATTTTATTTAAAGTTGATTCTTACAAGGAAAATAGTTTTTTCACCCATACTAATAGGTTTCGTATATCAGTTTCAGAAGATATTTGATGAACTAATGAACTTTGTAATTAATATTGCTTCAGGCTTTCAGATTAGTTCTGCCGTCGCAACACAGTGTCCTCACCTTAATTAATCACCGTGGTTCTTATCTTTTATCTTTTGCTTGTTTCAGTCATTGGACTGTGGCCATGCTGGGGCCTTGGAGGGTTTACTCTAACAAGTCAGTGTTGGTGCCATGTAAAAAGCACCCATGCTGGTGCCACATTAAAAGCACCGGTGCTGGTGGTATATATAAAAAGCACCCAGTACTCACTGTTTAAAGTGGTTGGCATTAGGAAGGGCATCCACCTGTAGAAACCATGCCAAAAGTGAAAATGGAGCCTCATGCAGCCTCCAGCCTTACCAGCTCCTGTCACTCTGTCCAATCCATACCAGCATGGAAAACAAATGTTAAATGATATTACTGATGATGATGATATTCACCCCAGTACTTAGTTTTTAAGCCTGGTACTTATTTTATCAGTCTCTTATTTTATCAGCCACACAACTCGATTTACAGGGACATAAACAAACCAATGTTGGTTTTCAAGTGGTGGTAGAGTACAAAAACAAAGACACACACTGGAAATCTTCTAGTAATGAAGAAAACACAGCATGTTTCATGAAGGTCAAAAGATATATATTTTTAATTCATTTCAACTATAAATTTTTGGAAATATTTTACTCAGAGTTGACTTTAAGATGACATTAACTGGCAGTCTTCAGTTGATTCTAACCATTTCTTTTACCATCAAGAGATTTGGTGGTACATAGAAGCTTATTGGTTTGGGAGGCTATGTAGTTTTGTTATTGACGTTAATACAAGCTTATTTTTGTTAATTAGTCAAGAAATAATTAATTTTCTCTGGATGTATAAATAGATGTACTGCTCTTTGGTATTGGATTATCTTGATTAAGAGAAATATTTATGTTATCATAAGCATTCCAGTTATGATCATCACATCTTTTAAGGGCTTACCCCGGACCACATTATTGAATATGTCTTAGCTGATTTAAGATGCAAGTGGGTGATTTGTGGGAAATTTGGATGCTACTTCTAGCAGGTTGAGCACTTGTGTTGAGGCTCTTTCATGTATGAAGTAGAAAAACTTCAGTGAGTTCAGATATATACATACATATATATATATATATATATATATATATATATATATATATACACATACATATACAAACATACACACATATATACATGCACATATATCATCATCATCGTCGTCGTTTAACATCCGCTTTCCATGCTGG
>NC_069006.1:6528802-6535523 GCF_001194135.2 Octopus bimaculoides | reverse complement strand
ATATATATATATATATATATATATATATATATATATATATACACATATATATCTGTAGATGTGTGTGTATTTATATATGTATGTGTCTATGTATGTATATATGTATGCATATATACATATGTGTATGTGTGTATATATATGTGTGTGCGTAAAGAAACAATTAGCAAGTATTCATTCCTGTGTGAGATTCTGAATCTGAAAGCTAGTGGAAGCAAAGTGTGTAAATATGTGGCTATAAGTAAAAGAAAGAAAGGCAGGCGCATAAATGTCTCTCTGTTTCACTGCTTATTGGATGAATTAAGTTGTTTACCGAGAAAGCTGTCTACCTTTCTGATACTGAGAATACTCACCATAACTCTGCAATTATTGGATAGATGCTCTATAATTTCTCCATAGAAGAAGATTTTTGTTGGAAGTTTCTTGTAAATTTGATTTGGTTTTAAATTGGGTGATTAAATAATCTTTAACATTTCGATATTGTAGTAATTAGGAAGCCAGTCTGTATGGTGGAGCAGAAATTCCCAAACTAAATTTCAAACATTGGTGTGTTAGGTAAATGTAATATCACACAAAGCAATAACAATTTTGTCACTTGGTACCAATTCTTTATTCTTTTGTCTCCAATCAACTACTACTGCTACTACAACAATTCTCATTCTTTATGTTCTTGAGTGTTCTCCAGAAATTTCTCTCTCTTTGTGTTTCTTCCTTTTTTGTTTTTTTTTCTTACTCCTTCCATTGATATCTAACTTATAATCACAAGTCACATAGCCTTGTATCAATTTATGTTACCATTTTAGCACTGCATTAAGTTCTCTGGAAGTGGTTGAAAATCCATTCTTAATCCCCAGCTGCATCTGTCAACTACTTTCTGTTTGCTCTTGGGAAAGTTCTTAATAGAATATTTCTTCATTTATTTTGTGCCAAATACCTTTTAAGGTTCTTTACCTAATTAATAAGTAATTAATTTTTGGAACCTGATTAAGTAAATAAACTCTTCTCTTCCTTGGCTAATGTGGAGGCTTAGTGGTTAGAGTGTTGGACTCATGACTGTAAGATTATAGTTTCAATTCCTGGACTGGGTGATGCATTGTGTTCTTGAGCAAAGCATTTCATTTCACTTTGCTCCAGCCCACTCAGCTGGTAAAAATGAGTAATCATGTGATCAGCTCGGGTCCTCTCTGGGAAGGAATATATATGCTGGAGAAACTGGGAAACCAACCCTGTGCTCCCTACAAAATAATGTGGACTAACCCCACTCCCTGCTTAATAATATTCATTCAGTAAAATAGGTTCTCAGGGGAAATAACTTTGTTAATAAGGTGTGAACTCTTCAAGATGGATAATACAGTTGTTCTAATAAAACTTGTAAGAGGGCTGTACCATGTAACTTGCTGTTTTATCTGTTTAATTTGTATTAACTCTTTAATTGCAAAATTGAATTTCATGGTTGTTCCAATGATGATGTTAAATATTTACCAAAAAATAGAATTGGTGTTGTCTGCAAGTCACTGCAAGTCCCAAAAGAAAATAGTTTCAAACATGACATTCCTCAGTAAAAAATAGATTGGTATAGAAAATTGCTTCCGACAGTTCAGGGTAATGAAATTTTGACTGGCTATGTCTGATTTCCACAGTAAAAGGGTTAATACAACAATGGAAATGCATGAATACCACAAGTTCCCATCACTCCTCTGCTATAAAACATATAAAGAAATTAAATAGATATAATGGTGTAGTAATGCACAAATGAGAGATGAAGTCAGCGTGAAACTTAGAAAACAAGTTAAATGCTTCAATGAGTTTTGAGATAGTCATAATTAGTTATTTTCAAGGCATCATTAATATTATCAAAGAGATAACGTTAACAACGTTGATGATGATGATAATAATAATGATAATACTAGATCATAATGAATTCAGGGCATTCAGTACTTGAATGAGATTGAATCTGACCAACTGAAGAGGAAGAGTGATTTATGCTGAGGGTAAGTCTATATAAGATGAATATATGAATTAACAGTGAGTTGGCTAAGTGTTTGTGTTGGAATCTGGCAAAGTTACATGTACTGGAAGTTAGTAAACCAGAAAGAGACTGCTACTTAATAGTTGATGTGGTCTTCTTCTGGTCAGTACTATGAAAATTAAGATATAAGCTCAAAGTTTACAAATTACTTCGTATAATAATAATAATAATAATAATAAGAAGAAGAAGAAGAATTATAGCTGCTTATTTTATGCCTATTTCAGCATCGATTGAGTTGGTATAGTGAACATACTCTGCCCCTCTATCTACCTTTCATCTGTTTTTACATCATCTGTCAGAGACTTAATTATTTTGATCAAAGTTTTACTATGCTTTCCTCAGTCTCGTTAGTACAATGTGTTCAATGCACAGTATTTTAATTCAGTTACATTGTTTGAGATGTGGTTATGTAAGGAAAATTATCTTTGTAAAAGAATGTTCTTTGTTTTGATAGTTACACTTTTTCCATAGACTGTCACCAATTTTGGTTTGTCATCCATCACTATAGAACATGACTGGGATTGAACTTGTGAACCTTCTTATCAAAATACATCTTAATTGACTTAAATTCCACACTGTGAGATTGAACCCTAGCCCTCATGCCTGTGAACCAAATATCTTTACTATTTGATCCTGCTGTACCTATACAGTCTGTAATACATACATACATACAGACATACACACACACATGCACACACGCACGCATGCATGCATGCATACATACATACATACATACACACATACTATACCAACTAACTAATCTTAGCAAGGTATTTTCCTCTAAATAGTGCTCAACAGTATGAAATTATGAATTATTTGGGGGCTATGATCCAAGTCTGTAGTGTGAAGGGTTAAATAGAAAGAGGTGACATCTAATGTGGTATACAAAAGATATATGATTTTACATCATAGCAAGCCTTCCATTTATAAATCATTTTGTTAGAGTCAGTTTTAAGATATATCTCATGGATGCCCTGGGATGCATTGTCACTGATGTTTCTGGAGTCTGATGGGGTTTTAGCTCTCTTAACATCAGATCCTTTCGCTCACTTGGCCCAGCTGGGACTGATCAAGTTCCAGCTTGCATTCACACAGCAGCAAACAACTGGTCTGCCCCTTTTTATCCAAAGCCACTTAGGGGCTGTTTCTGCAGTATCAGTGATGGAATTTCTTGCTGTGCCAGTAACTCCGACCGTACTACAGAGATGTAAATCCTCATCTACAAGTTTAACACTTCTTCCATTCAAATTTGTATCAAAGAAATTCGTTAAAATATTTCAACACCCTGCTTCACATGCAACATTGCTTTTGCTTCTAATAACCAATTGTTTTCCCAGGGCATGTGTATGTAATCTGTCCCCTGCTTTCTCTCTCTCTCTCTCTCTCTTCCTTCCTCCCTCTCGCTCAAGGAGATATTGAATTCTCACTGGAGTTTATTGAAATGATCACACTTCTGTCAAGACAGCTCTTCAAACTGTAAAACATACTTTTCCACTCTCAGACAGCAGCATCATCACATTTCCCTTACTCTCTCTCTCTCTCTCTCTCCCCTTCCTATCTCATCTCTCTCCCCCGCTCTCTCTCTTTCTTCCCCTGCCACACTGGTTACCAAAATTACTATACTCCTTTATGTCTTTGCAACAATACTTCATTGAACTTAGCTGGAAAAGAAATTGCCAATTCAATGTTTTACTAAAGCAACATGTTGAACGACTGGTCCACTCGACTCTGATGAGTTCAAATGTTACCTGGCTTTGCCATTTGCTTGTTAAGCAATGTACTTCATTGACTGGAGTTCTATTAAAAGCCTTCACCTGTAAAATATCTGATCAACAGTTTGTGAAATCATGTGAACGTCATGACCTAACTAATTAGTGATAACACAAACAGAAGAATGTATATCTTTTATCTTTTATCTTTTACTTGTTTCAGTCATTAGACTGCGGCCATGCTGGGGCACCACCTTCAAGAATTTTCAGCCAAATGAATCAACCCCAGCACTTTTTCTTTTTAAAGCTTCATACTTATTCTATCAGTCTCTTCTTCTGAACCACTGAGTTACAAGGACATAAACAAACCAGCACTGGTTGTCAAGCAGTGGTTGGAGACAAACAGTCATGAAGACACACACACACATGCACATATAGATAAATAGATATGCATACATGCAATGGACTGCTTTCAATTTCCATCAGCCAAGTCCATTCTCAAGGCTGTGGTCAGCCTGAAGGTATAGTAGAAAACACTTACCCATGGTGCTATGCCGTGGGACTGAACCTAGAACCATTTGGTTGGGAAGCAAGCTTAACACACAGCAACACCTGCACCTATAAAAAAATATTGAAAAATCTATTGATTCAAAAAGACTTATATTTGATATGTACATTCATGGAAATCATCACCATTGTCGTTTAACTTCCACTTTTCCATGGTTGCATGGGTCAGATGGAATTTGTTGAGACAGAGTTTCAACAAGTGGATACTATTCCTGTTGCCAACCCTTACCTATTTTCAACAAGGTAATATTTCCTCAAGGCGGCGAGCGGGTAGAAATTTCAGCATGCCAGGCGAAATACTTAGCAGTATTTTGTCTGTCTTTATGTTCTGAGTTCAAATTCCACCTAAGTCGACTTTACCTTTCATCCTTTTGAGGTTGATAAATTAAGTACCAGTTGTGTACTGGAGTCGATCTAATTGACTGGTCCCCTCCCTAAAAATTTCGAGCCTTGTGCCTAGAATAGAAAAGAATATTTCCTCATAGCCAGACATATTTTTCCTTACCTGTATGACAATGATACTTGTTTGCAAACATCAGGTGATGATGTCAACACAATAATGCGTGCACACACACATATGTACATGCACACATACGCACATATATGCACACACAGTGGACTGCTTGCACTTTCCATCTACCAAATTCACTCACAAGACTTTAGTCTGCTCAAGGTTATCAAAAGAGATACTTGCCCAAGATACCACACAATGGGACAAATCCAAGATCATATGACAGGGAAACAAGCCTCCCAACCAGGCAATCATGCCTGCACTTATGTGTATTGGTTTCTAATTTTGCCACAAGGCCAGCATTTTTTGGAGAGGCGATAAGTTGATCACATCAACCCCAGTGCAGAACTGGTACTTGTTTTATTGACCCTAAAAAAATGAAAGGCAAAGTCAACTTTCACAGAATTTGAACTCTGAACATGAAATGCCACAGAGCATCTTACCCAGCATGTTAACAATTCTGCCAGCTAGCCACCTGATGCACTTATGTATATTAAAAAAACAAGCTAGATTAAATGATAAACAAGTCTCAGCGGACGCAAAGTGAAGATATTATTGTTTGAATCAGAGACTTAATTTGTTGGATTCCATCTGTGATCGACCTGGTATTAGCACAAAATTGTGCAAAATGTCACAACAAAAGTGCTTGACCTGTTGGAATATATCTGTAACTCTTGAAGAATTTTGTAGAGTTGAACTACAGCAATCAGGAAAAGGAATTCCATTTTTATATGAAACATGGCTTCATAAAAATCAAATTATTGCTAAATTCAAGTGTATCTCTCAGCAGTCACTTGTCATGCTAGAAATAGTAGTCGAAGTTTTCTATAAATAAAAAAAAACATCCTAATGTCTGGAAAGAAAAAAAAAACGACATCTAACATAATGTAGTTCTAGATGGGATGGTTATGGTTGGAATGCCTTTTTTACTGGTATGACTGTTGTTAAGAATCTTGCTTTGCAACCATCTGGTTTTGGGTTCCGTCCCAATGTGTGGCACATTGGACAAGTGCTTTGCACTCTAGCTCTAGACTAAACAATACCTTGTCAGTGAATTTGGTAAACTGAATCTGTGTAGAAGACTTTTGTGTGTGTGTGTGTGTGTGTTTCTTCCTCATCACTTGACAACCAATGTTGGTTTGTTTATGTCCCCTTAACTTAGCAGTTCGATAGAAGAGCCTGATAGTACAAGTACCAGATTTAACAAATGAAGTACTGAAGTTAATTTGTTCAACTAAGGACCCATCAATGACTGAAGAAAATAAAACGATAAAAGATAGGATGTGATCTCTGTAGTTCTAAGGATATATGTGTTACCAAGAAGCACATGTTGGCTGGCAGTGAGAAAGGAGATAGTTCCTAATACCTGTACACACACACACCACACACACATGCTACAAATTTTCTTTGGGATACACTGTTGAATCTTTAAAGTGTGCACTCCATTACTAGAGGCTTCTCCTCTTCTCTCATGGCTAGTCATTGATCACCGATTATTGCTGTTTTGACTTCAGTTTATACTAACATTATTCTTTACATTACCATCAGTATGGTAGTCGCTATCAATGATGCTCTATATATTGTTAGCAAAGCTAATCCCACCAGGCAAACAGTATTATTGAATTTTTCGCTTTCCATACATTAGTATTTCATATGTGTACATATAGTTGTAGTAGTAGTAGTAGTAGTAGTAGTAGTAATAATAATTTTTATAATACTATACTATGAATACTTTTATCTCACTTCACCCTCCTCTCTCTTCCCTTCCATCATCTTTTATGTAACCCCACCACCACCACCACCACCACCACACGCACAAACTGTAAGCTGTCATTGGTATGTTCCCCGCATCTGATAACCCTGTGGCAAATGAAAGAAGTAACAATAATAATCCTTTCTATTATAGGC
>NC_069006.1:6525018-6528409 GCF_001194135.2 Octopus bimaculoides | reverse complement strand
GCCATTCTTATAACAATGGCACTCTTCTTTTTTTGCTTCTGTATACCTACTGGAGGAGTTACCTCAATCCTATAAAATATTACTACTACTACTACTACTACTAATAATAATAATAATAATGGTTTCAAATTTTGCCACAAAGACAGCCATTTTGGGGGAGAGTATGTGTCGATTACATCAACCCCAGTGTTCAACTGGTACTTAATTCGTTGACCCCAAAAGCAAAGTTGACCTCGGCAGAATTTGAAATCAGAATGTAGCGATGGGCAAAATACCCCTAAGCATTTCATTCAACACACTAACAGTTCTGTCAGCTCGCCACCTTAGATAATAATAATAATCCTTTTTACTAAAAGCACAAGGCCTGAAATTTGTGGTGAGAGGACTAGTCAATTACATTGACCCCAGTGTTTCACTGGTACTTAATCTATCAACCCCGAAAGGATGAAAGGCAAAGTCAACCCTGGCGGAATTTGAACTCAGAACATAGCAATGGGTGAATACCACTAAGCATTTTCCAGTGTGCTAATGATTCTGCGAGCTTGCTGCCTTAATAATAATAATAATAATAATAATAATAATAATAATAATAATAGTAATAATAATGATTTTAATAGTGTTCTATGTATATTTTTATCTCATTTCACACCTCTGTCTTCTTTTCCCTTTCTTTTATGTAAACCTCCTCACACATATTGTAAACTATCCTTGTAATATCTGCCTCATCTGATGCCCCCATGTCAAATAAAAGAAATAACGATAATAATTATATATATATATATATATCATCATCATCATCGTTTAACGTCCGCTTTCCATGCTAGCATGGGTTGGACGATATATATGTATGTAATTATATGTAGGTCTGTATGTGTGTATAACAATTGATACAATTTGATGATAGATGTAGTTAACTTGGAGAAATACATAATTTTGATATTTCTTTTAATTGTATAACCATGTTGGCTATTAAAATGGGAATGTTGAAATGCAAATTGTATAGCATTTGGACTTCTCCAGCAGTGACTAGTTCAATATAAATAAATCAAATTTAAATAATTAATTGGAAAATATGAAGTATTGCTTATCAAGAAGTATTTCTGTTTTATGCCAGTGTACTCCTTGGATCTTAGAATCACGGCAATGTTGAAGGAAATAACACTGTAAATCAAGTCTTAAATGATTAATTGAGGTATCATTTCAGCTTTTAATTAATTAGAATACGTATTCCTCTGTGCTAGTGCCACATAAAAAGCACCCATGTGAGTGTCACATCAAAAGCCAGTACACTGGTGCCAGTACACTCTGTAATGTGTAGAAACCATACCAAAACAGCTGATTGGAGCCTAGTGCCGCTCTCCACTTTGCCAGCTCCTGTCAAACTGTCCAACACATGCCAGCATGGTCAACAGGCATTAGATGATGATGATGATGATGATGATGATTTAGAATTAGTCCTTATCATCAAGTGTGCTAGAGCTCTTTCTGCTGTCAAGTTCTCATACAACAGGCATCTTTGTGTATTCTTTTAAAGTTTTGATGCCACTCTGTGTCCAGTCTACTATAATGGCCTCTCTTCTACTATGATGACTGGTTTTGTGCTTCTACACCTGACCCACTCATCTCTTCATCTTTGTCTCTGCTCATATCTCTTTCTGCAGATGTCTATTTTCAACAGTTTAAACAAAACCTTAACAACATCAAATCTCCCAGTTAATCATGAAAGATCTTCAAGAGCTATGGGCTCTGCCCCTTCCTCCAGACTCAGCAAATACATTAAAAAAAATCTCACAAAAATCCTGTCTATTTACTTCATTAGTCATCTTTGATCTCAATAATATTTCTTTCAAACTTAAGTAAGTTCTTCTCATTTCATCTTTTTCTTTCCTCCTTTCTTTCCTCTTTCTTCGACATTTTTCTTTCTTTTCTTTATTTTTACTTTCCTGTTTACTTTTTCATTTTTTCTTTTATTTTTCTGTTTCTCTTTCTTCTTCTTTTTTATCTTAATTTATTTTCTTTACATTTTTCTGTTATTCTTTAACTGCCAGTTCTTGTGCTTTTCTCAAAAAAATTGTTTTGATTTTTCTCTCCTCTTCAGTTTTCCTTTTTCCTTTTTTTTTTCTGTGTGCATCATTGGAATTAAGTTATCTTTTTACTACATTAATTAATATTATCATATTGTTATGTATTTCATAAATTATAAAAATATATATTGCATTAAACTTACTAAAAGTACATAATAATAATAATGATACTGATAAGAATGTCTGAAATTATCATAAAACCAATAAACTGTAGATGATGCTACTGCAGTCAACTAAATCCACCTCAGTAGGTGGTGTACCAAGTGGTTATGGTGTTAGATAGACACTATGCTCTTGAGTTCAAATACTGCCAACATCAAATATGCTTTTCATCTTTTAGAGGTCGATAAAGTCCTTGTCCTATATTGGGGTTGATTTCTTTCTCTCTGTCTGCCCCTTTGTGCATCACATAAACATGAGAGGGCCTAAGTCTGAGTCTAATGTGTGTATGTGTATATGTATGTGTATGAGTGTGTGTATGTATGTATGTGTATGTGTGTGTATTGAAAAATTGCTATTTTGAATGACAGAGGATAACAGTTGACCAATGTTTAGCATTCCCTGTAAATCCATGTTTATCCAACTTGTAGTCAAGTATGAAGCATGTCCTCAGATTTTCTTTTGCTATGATATACATGTGAATAATTTACAGAGTATATCTGAGAGCAGAATAACACAGAAGATTCAGTTAAATTCTTTTGAACTTCCTGTTTTATTCTGCTCATCTACACATAGACACACACACACATGCACACACATCACATGCACACATACACACATACACACTAGGTGAGTGATAGATATGCTCAGTATGGAAAACATGTTGTAGTGCTCAAACGAATTTGAACTGAGACTCCAGATTCTTCATCCATGGTCCACAGAGTCAAGAGTAACTATAAGAGAAACCCAAGAAGAGCTGACAGTGAGGCAGTGAGACGGATAAACATGATAAAGCTTCAAACACGCACACACATGTATATAGATACACATACACACATATATCTACAGCTATTCAGAAAGTTAAATGCAGATATACATATATAAATATATTTACACAGAGCATGAAATATACAGAATACTAAAAGAATACAAAATTTCATATATGTATATATGTGGCTGTGTCTATCTGTATCTGTATATATGTACAGGGGTTGGACAAAATAATGGAAACACATTAAAATTTCAGACAAATTTATTTTAATATGGGGTAGGACCGCTTTTGGCAGTAATTACAGCTTGAATTCTACGATGTATGGACTCGTACAAAGTTTGAATTGTTTCCAAAGGAATTTTTGGCCATTCTTCAG
>NC_069006.1:6514996-6524164 GCF_001194135.2 Octopus bimaculoides | reverse complement strand
TGGAGTTTTGCTTTGACAAGGAGGTTTTTCCCTCTTTCTCAAAGGCTGTCATTTTTCAAAACAGTACTGCATACAATAAACAGTTCGGCTGTTTCATTACGCTAGCACCTGCCATATGAGCACCAACAATTTGACCTCTTTGAAAGTCTGATAGATCTGTCATTTCAATGAATTTTAATTATCTTTTTCTGATGATATCTGAAAAGAAACAGCATATTTAGCAAAACATATTAAGTAATACTAATAATAAATCAAAAAACATAAAAATAAACAAGCTTTTGATAATTTTATAGATATTTCAAAAATTATGATGCTATGATGCTAGGTGTTTCCTTTATTTTGTCCAACCCCTGTATGTATATGACAAGCTTAATTGTGTTTATATCTGCATCACTACCTCTCTCTCTCTCTCTAACTCTCTCTCTCTCTCTTTAACTCTCTCCCTCTCTAACTCTCTCTCTCTAACTCTCTCTCTCTCTAACTCTCTCTTTCTCTAACTCTCTCTTTCTCTAACTCTCTCTCTCTAACTCTCTCTTTCTAACTCTCTCTTTCTCTAACTCTCTCTCTCTCTCTCTCTAACTCTCTCTCTCTCTCTAACTCTCTCCCTCTCTCTAACCCTCTCTCTATATATATATATGCATGTATGTATATAGATATGTACACATTTAGTTGTAAAAGAACAATATTGTATGAGATTTTTTTTTTTTTCCATCAGGCGAGTGAACTTAGGATTGAGACTTGAAACCTAATTAAAATACTTGTTGCTCAGTTTGTTTTCATTTTCCTCCTAACTAGATTTCATTGTAGAAAGTGATATTATAATAGAGACCTGCCAGAGCTGCAGATGCTCATGAAATGCTTCTAGAAACAGAGATTCATCCATATTGTTGACATAAGAAGTCTTATAAGAGAGTAAAGACTCAGCCATCTCTGTTTCTGTCTGTCTCTCTCTTTGTCTCTCTCTCTCTCAGCCTCTCTCTTCTCTTCTTTCCCTCACTGTTTGCTAACAGCTGTCGTTTCAAACAGGTTTCACATACATACTCCTCCTCTACATATGTTGTACTGTATAAGTTGTAAGATAAAAAGGCTGCCTAATTGAATATATCTATCTTTGTGTATTTTTTTCTATCAGTTTATCTTTTTATACCTACATGTCCATCTTCCTATTTCTCTATCTTGCAATCTACATGTACATATGCACACACATGCATACGCACAAGCACATAATAGCCATGAAATGAGTGCAAAATGGGAGAATTGGTTTAAACATTTTCCTGTCTTTGGCTCTGATTTCTGCTCTGACCTGGAGAGGTTTTTACTCAGTGGTGGTGGAGGAACATGGAACAACTCTTCTTTAATTACTGATTCAGTTATTTGCAGTCCTTCTACAAAATTATCTTTGAGCCTTGTTAAAATAGATATAGGCACAGGTGTGGCTGTGTGGTAAGAAGTTGGGACCCAACCATACGGTTCCAGGTTCAGTCCCACTGTGTAGCACTTTGGGCAAGTGTCATATACAATAGCTTCAGACTGACCAAAGCCTTGTGAGTGGATTTGGGGTACAGAAACTGAAAGAAGCCTGTCATATATATATATATATATATATATATGTATGTATATACACTTTACTCTTTCACTTGTTTCAGTCATTTGACTGCGGCCATGCTGGAGCACCGCCTTTTAGTCGAGCAAATCGACCCCGGGACTTATTCTTTGGAAGCCTAGTACTTATTCTATCGGTCTCTTTTGCCGAACCGCTAAGTTACGGGGACGTAAACACACCACCATTGATTGTCAAGCGATGCTGGGGGGACAAACACAGACACACAAACATACACACACATATACATACACATATATACATATATACGATGGGTTTCTTTCAGTTTCTGTCTACCAAGTCCACTCACAAGACTTTGGTCAGCCCGAGGCTATAGTAGAAGACACTTGCCCAAGGTGCCACACAGTTGAAATTTACAGAAAAACAAAAGACAAAGACAGGTGTATGAACAACAAACAGGTGTATTAGTTTGGCGCTTGGGAAAAATGTAAAAGTCTTTTACATTTCGAGCTTACACTCTTCAACAGAAAGGAATAAGAGAAAATAAACAGAGAGAGAATTAAAAAAAACTTGTGGATTTAGTGGTCAAGTATGGCGACTGATTAGAAAAAAGTTTGTGTATTTGTCCCCTACTACCACTTAACCAGTGTTAGTCTATTTATTATCCCCATGACTTAGTGACCCAGCAAAAGAGATCAACAGAATAAGTACCAGGTTTTTAAAAAATAGGTACCGGGATCTGTTCATTCGACTAAAATTTTTCAAGGCAGTGCCCCAACATGGTCGCAGTCTGTTGACAGAAACAAGTAAAAGATAAAAGGTAACTGCAAACAGGAGCCAAATATATATTCCCAAGCACATGTAGCAACATGCTTTTGTTTCTTAGCCTGAGGTTAGTGTTGATTTAGCAAACCTATGATCAGGTATTTCAACCATAAACATCCTATCCTTTTAAGAATATCTAGAACTGCATTATCCAATGTGTTCAATTTTTAATATGGTGGAGAATGATTTTGAGAGAGATTTGACTGCTATTTCTAGCAGTTCCAGTGTCCATGCAGAAGCTCTCTCATTACCCTGTATAGGGACATATAATATCAGACATACATAAAGTGATATTATAATAGAATTATATCTTCATTGTTGCTTTACTACTTAGAAATAACAACTAAATCTCCTCAAATAATGTTTTGAAATTGAAGGACTCTGTGGACAATGAAGTTATAAATAAATCAGATTGGATGAAATCTTTGTGCATAGAACTGTTCAGCTGACCTCGGGCTAAACAACATTAGTAACTATGGAAACCTTTATTCAAACTATTTCTTCTTTCTTCCCCTCTTCTCTCCCCTATCATTTCTCTCAGCCTTAAAATAGCTGTTCCATAAAAAAAAATGAAACTTTTACAGTTCTCTTATACTAATGAATACCATTCTAATTAGTTATGATAAATTAATTAAAAGGCTAAAATTAATAACTATGTTTCTTTTTCTTTATTAATGTGACTGATACCCACCCTGCAAAGTTAGATATAATTAATTGTCAGCAAATGTAATAGATTGCCTGTATCATGATATTTCTGGCCATTTTTATAACACAAAACAGTTTTACTGTTCTATATTTAAGAGAGGAATTATTTACATTATTTACATTTGACGGACATTTGTCCTCATCTTGTCTGTTGTTAATACACTGTTTCAGCTGATATATCCTCCAGCTTTCATCAAGTTGTGTGGCCTTGGGTTCCATCCCACTTCACAGCACCTCGGGCAAGCATCTTTGTCTATAGCCATGGGTTGACAAATGCCTTGTGATTGGATTTGATAGATGGAAACTGAAAGGAACTCATCATATATATATGTGTGTGTGTGTGTGTTTATCCCCCACCAGCACTTGACAACTGGTGTTAATTTTGTTTACATTCTGTAACTTAGCAATTTGGCAAAAGAGACCAATAGAATAAGTACCAGACTTTAAAAAAATAAGTAGTAGGGTTGATTACTTCAACCAACAATCCTTCACCACAATGCCCCAGCATGGCCGCAGTCCAGTGACTGAAACAAGTAAAAGAAAAGATATTTGCAGGAGGAATTTTTATTAACTGTCCCTGCCCCACAACATTACATTCTTTATGATCTAATTGCAATATTTACACTGCATGTGGTGCACTGGTATATCCTCAACAAAACTAGTACCTTATATAGGTATCAATCCCCATTGGTATTTGCTAAAACACTTGGGGAAAGACAAAAGCATTAATGAGTTCCATTTGAAACTTTCCTTTAATTTTGTTGTCAAGATGCAATGTAGCTCCCAGGGCCTTTCTCGCTTCTACTATGATCACAGAAATGCCCTAACTAGATGGAGTTATTACCATAAGGGTTAATTTTTAACTGTTGTGGATGGAAGAAATCTGTGGTTATAGAGAGAAAGAATTTCTCAGAGATGGTCAGTTTAGTTGTGAAAGGATTGGACATTGTGTTTGATATTGAATCAAGTGGGAGAAAATGTACTTAATGTAGAATACCCAATAAATTACTTCTGTAATGATTAGCAAATTCATTAGCTTTAATGATAAT
Source organism: Octopus bimaculoides (assembly GCF_001194135.2). Taxonomy (NCBI): domain Eukaryota; kingdom Metazoa; phylum Mollusca; class Cephalopoda; order Octopoda; family Octopodidae; genus Octopus; species Octopus bimaculoides. The sequence continues at coordinate 6,520,024 of NC_069006.1, read as the reverse complement.
TCTTGTCAAGAAAGCCAAGGGACTGAAGTATTGGTTGGAATCATACAGTTGGAAGTATGATCTTTGGTGAGTACAGTGTCAATTCTGAACATGTTTTAGTGTTATTAATCCTCTTCAGTAAAACATATTCTTTCATCTTCTGAGAAATCGTGGAATGATAAAGAATAGAAAAATATCTGAGGGGAAAACGCCCACTGGTTGGATAATTTAAAATAATAGCATGGGAAGATTGCAAAAACATACAAGAAGTTAGAGGTGAGGAATAAATGTGAATGAATTGACATTTTTTAAAATCAATTAAAATTGTATCTGTAATGAAGAGAAAATTAATTAGGTTCAATGTCCATTCCTGTGAAGTAAGAAAGATAAGGAACAGATTCGATTTTGACTTTGTAGTGTAAGAAACACTGGATTCGACCAAAAGAAAGGTAAATGGTTAGGTCAGAGGAGCCAATGTGATTATTTATAATAGTTAACGAGGATGAACTATTATTTTTGTTAACTAAGTGGGATAATATGGCAAGAGTTAGTTTATTTATAAGACAATTGTTCTTTAGTCTAGACATGTATTTGTATTCCTAGATCACAGTTGTGGCATGCCTGAATGTGAGACACACTCTAGAGTTTTATATAATTATGCTTTTCAATGGGTTAGCATGGGTTGCTGGAAACAAACTGAATCCTTTGTGATGCACTATTTGTTATGTAGAGTATATAGAACCACCTCAAGAGGCCAATATAGATTGTTTATATATGTATTTGAGGTATGTCTGTGCAGATGCATGTGTGTGTTCTGATATAGAGAAAGATGAAAGATGTTATATCAGTGGCAGATGAAGGGCGACACATAGCTAATGAGAGAGCATGACAACATGATGAAGCACTGAATAAACAACACTGTATCATGTGACCAAATGGAAAGAGCAGACAGTGTATCACATGAATAACAAATAAGAGAAGAACAGAAAAATTTATTTTGTTTGTCTGACACTTGTGTTTTTATGGTCTGCCACATATGTCATTTCTCTTTGATGTTAGTTAAGAAAAATGAAATGGTGTTAGTCCATTGTTGAGAAGATTGTCTATAAATGTAATATGTAGAGAGCAAAATTCTTTATGTCATGCATTGTTTATGAGTAGTTGGGAGTTGGTGAAGTAGTTTTGTTTTTGACACTTATATGCTGTGTCAGTGTTGTAGTATATCATTGTGTAAATTTATTTATCTCTCATTATATGATATTTTGGAAATCCCACTTTATGGTCAGAGTTCAGATTTGAAAAAAGATCTTGGTTGCACTTAGAGATTTTGTTTGTACTGCGTACAGAAAGAGAGGGTTTTGAGTTTACTCTCACTGCACTATGCTTTGGACAAATGTCTTCTACAATAGCCCTAGACTGTAAGTGAAATTGTTAGATATTGGAGTTGATTTAAACCCTCCAGGGCAGTGCTCCAGTATGGTCACAGTCTAATGACTGATACAAGTAAAAAATCAAAAAAGAAAAGTGTTTGTGGATAAAGACTACAGAGTTAAATAATTAGTACAGAAGAGAAGTAGAGAACTCCTCCTCTACAGACAAAATTCTGCTTCTATTCAAATTTGAAGCTGTGAGCAAACATTTTTTCCAGCACAGATGCATTCCTTCAAGTTCTTATGCAGTTGCAATTAGCCCCTGGTACCAAATCGGTCCCCACCCAGTGATGTACAGAATGAACCCAGAAATGTGATTACGTTTTGCTGTACTTAGTGAATGAGGTGATCAAGAACCAAGGTTCTGTCTTCTCTAGCAGTAATGTATAAAAGTTTATTGAGGAAGTAAATTTTGAGCAAATGTTATTGAGAGGCAGCTTTGTAAGACCAGAGACAGGAAAGGAATCTATGGCTTCCAACGATAACAACTTTGCTTTCATTAAGTGAAAAAAGGACTTTCTGCAAGATTGTTTGCTGAGCTATTATGGAAGCTAGAAATAGTGGCTAAATCTCCTCAGATTATACCCAGTTGTCTTAAAATAAGAATACATTGAATAATCGTAGATGTGTTTGCATTCTGACAGACAGGGACAAATGACGGTCACAGCTGAGTTGTCTTTCATCATTGAACTGTTAGATCTTAGCTGATTTGAGGCTAACTAGTTGCAGCTTTTGTTTTCATCAAGGTTCCATTGTTGTTTCATGGTAGTGCATAAAAGCCCCACAGCTATGCATGAAATCCTTATGCATAGCTGTGGCTGTGCATAAAATTCTTATTAAACCATCTTACCAAAAAATGCCTTTTAAAAACATTTTTACTTGTATTATGCTTCCAGAGTTTATTTTAAAAGTTTTATGCTATTGAAATTGAAAGAACTTCTCAAATATTTAACCCTTTTGAAATGAAGAATTTAATCAAATAACTTCCTTATTACTTAGCTGGTATTTAGAAGTGAATTAACATGAAAATTTTGATGGAAAGTTATAATTTAGATCACTTTAAAGCCAGAGGTTTATATCATAGAACTACAGTGGTGGTCTCAGGTGGGTTGGTATCCAAATGGTTAATACTTCAACAGTGGAGGGACAATAATGCCCCATTTTCAGCAAATCATTTTTTTATAAGCACATTTGTTGATTACTCTACCTTCATACTTTGGTATCTAGATTTACTGCAGTCACTAGGTATATATAACTACTATATATACATACATACATACATACATACATACATATATATATATATATATATATATATATATATATATATATATATATATATATATGTGTGTGTGTGTGTGTATGTATATTTGTATGTATATTGGTATGTATATCGGTATGTATATAGTTACTATACCACTATTCTATATTGTATCAAAGTTGATAATAACCTGTTCTTATTCTCCCATAGTGACCCTGGGAGCCATTATTATTATCATCATCATCATCATCATCATCATCATCATCATTATTATTATTATTATTATTATTATTATAAGGTTTCCGGCAGTGTTCACTGAAGCTCTGCTAAACTGTTCTTACTGTTATTATTATTACTAGTGTAATTAATAACAACAGACAGTTATAGGTGATAATGTTATATTTCATTAATTCTTCATTGATACCATTCGATTACTTTGAACTGTAAAACTTTAATGGTGATTAAATCAAGCAAATTTACCATAACATACACACAACTTACATACAAACACACTCACACATACTCAGACACAACTCACATGCACACACACACACACACATTGGAGTCGCAAGTACTATAAGTTTATATATTGTAAACAATATATTCCAGACAAATGTTAAAAGAGGAATAACAGAATGGGGGATGGTAGTTAATTATTACTGAACTCATATTGAGGAATGAGAATGTAACAAGTAGATATGTACACACACACACACACAAACACAAACTTATCGAAGTGATGCTGAACGTTGAAATGACTCGCCAATTTCTTCTCATCCTTTCATTTGTTTAGAATCTCTTGTAAACATTGATAGTTAGGAATCTTTCAAGAATTTTTAAAACTTTGAAATCTGTTATTATGAAAATAATAGCAACATTTCAATTTAATTTCCTTATTTGATAGCTGACAGAAGCTGAAACAGTAGCAGAGATATTCAATACTTAAAAAAAATAAATAAATAAATAAATAAAAAAAATTAAATAAAATCATCAAATGAAATAAAATAAAATAATAAATGATGAGTAAGTAGGAGGGAAAAAAAGCCAGAAAGAAAAAAATATATCACTTTACTCCTTTATTACTTTCACTGTACTTTATAATAGCATTTGCAATCAGCTTTTTGCTGGTTATATCAACCACTGAACATACCAATAGTGAATACTACTGCTGCTACTGCTACTACTGCTGCTACTACTACTACTACTACTGCTGCCACCACCACCGTCGCCACCAACTTGTGTAGTTCACAACACAAACTGATATTTTGCTTTTGCTATTGATTCATATATAAAATGGTGGAAGCAAGTGACTAGTCATTGCTGAAATCAGCAGCTGCAGCGAACATGAAGGGAAGATGAAGCTGCAGATGACAAAAAGAAGCGAAATAAAAAAATAAAATAAAAAAAATAAATATAGAAGAAGCAAGCAAACAAACAAACTAAAAAAAGGTGGGGGGAGCAAACAGCAACACTTGACATGCATCCTGACTTCGAATCTCCCTGTGAAGTCTGCCTCATTCTCTCCCTCTTCCTCTTCTTTCCCTGGAAAGAAATCATGCAAGTCGCATGCTTATTCATACTTTCTCCGATCAGCCTGTTGTCTGTGATGGTTTCTTACCCATAACAAAAGTCTAATAATCATAATCATAATAATAATAATAATAATAATAATAATAATAACGATAGCAATAATAATAATAATAGTAATTGAAGCTAAGAGCTGCCCTTTAACATCTAGTCGATTACACGTGTGACAAGTGAGGAGAAAGAATTAAAACTGCAGCAACATCAACAACAATAATAACAGTAGCTACGCCCTCAAAACAACACTTTTTGCTGGTTAAGTGTGCAACAAATGTGAATTAGCAGTCAGTGTAGAAAATAGCAACAAATGAGAATTGTTGCCGATTAAAAGTGAGAGAGATTAAAAAAGAGAGGCTGCTGAAGGAAACAAATATATATACATATATATATACATACATATATATATATATTTACACTTCTTATATATTTATATAATATAAACACGCACGTAAAAGTCTGTCATACTTTTGCAATTAAAGTGCAGCATGTAAGTTGTTGCATCTTTATCTGCATCAATTGGAAAATTTATTGAAAATACGATAAAGTTTAATTAAAAATTTCGAGGTAAGACAATTTCGTTCTTTGGATTTCATGATTCCTTCTGATTTTTTCCATATTTTTGTTTTCCTTCTGATTCTCCCTTGATTTGTTTTGTTTCAATTTACAAGTAATATTGTAGCTGAACCTTGTTAACCCCAAACATAAACATTCATACCAAAACTATGTCACACACACTCATATATATATATATATATATATATATATACACACACA
>NC_069006.1:6513599-6514858 GCF_001194135.2 Octopus bimaculoides | reverse complement strand
ATATATATATATATATATATATATATATAAATATATAGACAGACCTTGATTATATGTTTAATATTCTAGATTAATATTTGCATTATGTATGTAGTTGTCTGTGTTAATATATTTACAAATTTCTGTACTTATAATTGCTTTTCTTATATTAGTTTTAATGAATGAAAATTTTTCAATGTATATCTACCAATGAAATATATTAATACTTAGATATATTATATTATATATATTATGTGTGTGTATGTGTGTGGTTTTTCCTTAACAATATGATGCTGGTTTCTTTAGATTAGTTTTTATCTCTTCTGGTGATAAATAATACCAGTGGCAGATATATATTCTTGCTGAAATTATATCAATTATATCAATGCATCTCTTTTACTATTTTTTTGTACCTGCTAAAGTTATCCATTCTTGCATGGGAATATTTTAGAGGAGGGGGGGGATTATCTTTTCTATTTTTCTTTTTGTTTTGTTTTGTATTTAGAAGTTTAATTATTCACATTTAAATTAAATCAAAATCTACCTTCTTAATAAATTTCTGTTAATTACTGTGTTATTTTAGTCTCTTGTATATTACTTTTAGTATCTCTATTTTACTTAGCTTCAAGTCAGAAAATTTATTGAACTTAAGAAAAGTAAAAAAAAAAAAAAAAGAGAAGAAAATCTCATAAAATCTCGATGAAATGTCTCTATTTCAAAGTTTTTTCAAATTTAAACTATCTCTCATTCATTGTCCTCAGTTATTATTTTTCCCTCTCTTCTCACACACTCTTTCACTCTCATTCTTTCTTTTCCTTTCTTCCTCTCTTTTCCACCTTTAATATTCTTCAGACATAATTTCTAATATATAGATTGTCTTATCTACATTAAATGTTTAACTCACCCTTATTAATTACAACTATACAATTAATCTTTGACAAATTTTCCAAGATAAATATAATTAATATATATATATATTCTTTTGTATTAAATTGTTTAGAAACTTCATTTAGGCAATTGTTGTTGCTGTTAGGGTAGTGAATTAGCTAAATTGTTAGAGCATTGAAAAAATGCTTTGCAGTATTTGTTGTGGTCCTTAATATTCTGAGTTCAAATCCTGCTGAAGTCAGTTTTGCCTTTTATCCTTTCAGGGTCAGTAAACTACCAGCCATGTACTAGGGTCAATGGTTTCAAATACATTTCTAAACCATGTACCTAAATTAGAAAAATTATTATTATTATTATTATTATTATTATTATTATTATTATTATTATTATTA
>NC_069006.1:6513311-6513589 GCF_001194135.2 Octopus bimaculoides | reverse complement strand
TTATTATTATTATCATCATCATCATCATTGTGGTAAGCTGGTATAATCATAATAGAGTTATAAAAAAGATTAGCAGTAGTCTGTCTATTTACATTCCAAGTTCAAATTTTGCTGAAGTCAATTTTGCCTTTCGTTGATAAAATAGAGTACCAGTAATGTTCTGATGTTAATATATACAACTAACGCTTCACCTTAAAATTGCTGGCCTTGTGCCAGAATTCAAAACAATTTTTATTGAGTTCAAATTCCACTAGTTCACCATTTTTTTTTTTTTTTTT
>NC_069006.1:6511244-6511915 GCF_001194135.2 Octopus bimaculoides | reverse complement strand
GAAACTTATAAGAATTTATAAGTTTTCCTGAAGATGTTGCTTATCTCTGTTGAATGACATTCAATATTGTGTAACTTGCTCAAACAACCATGCACAAAATAAACAAACTTTGTTGATAAGGATTAATTTAACTAGCATATTATTATTATTTTATTATTATTATTATTATTATTATTATTATTATTATTATTATTATTATTATTATTATTATTATTATTGGTGGTGGTGGTGTTTGTTTCAGTTTTAGATACTATTTAGTCAAACATGATATAACCCTGCTCTCCACTCATCTATTATATCTATCACTTAATTAGTTAATTTAGAATAAGTTTTATCACTAATATAAATACGAAAACCTTTACAAATGAATGTTTATATACATGTGTGTATTTATATGCACACACACACACACACACACAAAATTTAGGTGTGTCTTTTGTTTAGATGTAAATGTTTTGTGTATGTAGTTGACTTTAGTTGATGCTGTTCATCAGAAACAAATCTTGACTTAAAGACACACTAGTTGACTAATATCAATTGAATATGTGCTATGATCTTTAGTTAAGAGGAAATAATCTGGTTTGCTAACATGAACTTTAATAGATATATGCCACCTCCCAAAACTGGAATGTGTGTGTGTGTGTGTGTGTGTGTGTGTGTGTGTGTGTGTG
>NC_069006.1:6511100-6511234 GCF_001194135.2 Octopus bimaculoides | reverse complement strand
CCAGCTGCAATAATTATACACACACACTCACAAGTGTGTGTGTGTATCTGTGTATACATATATGTATATACATAAACATATGCATGTGTATAGGCATAAGCATATATATATATATATATATATATATATATATA
>NC_069006.1:6499174-6511090 GCF_001194135.2 Octopus bimaculoides | reverse complement strand
TATATATATATATATATATATATATATATATGTTCATGTGTATGTGTGTATATTTATATACACACATATATGCACGTATATGTATATATACATATATTTGTGTATATGTACATGTGTTTACATTCTTACATATGCATGTGTGTGTGTGCATACACAACCAGTCTTTAATGTTATTGTTGAACTGAGATGAAAAAGCTATTGAGCCCATCACAATCTGATCTATGTGTGATGTCCACTTTAAAACTTTGTCATCAATGTCTCCTCAGTCTTTGATCAGTTCAAACTCTAGACACTTATGACTGTATCCACTTAGAAATGTAGGTGAATCTAACAATTACCATAACACCTTGCCTTGGTTGCAACTTCTGCATGCCGCAAACCTACTATTTTACTTTCAAATCTCTGTTGGGACTAATTTATAGGTGTAGTGGTCATTTTTGGAATGATGTTATTATCATCACTACATTCCACTCTTAATTGTTAGAATGCTGGCCAAAATGCTTAGCAGCATTTTTTCTGACTTCAGATTCTGAGTTCAAACTCCATTGAAGTCGATTTTACCTTTCATCCTTTTGGGGTCAATAAAATAAGTACCAGTTGAGCACTGGGGTCAATATAATCAACTTAACCCACTTCCTGAAATTGCTGGTCTTGTGCTGAAGTTTGAAACTAATATAAATCTGTTCATCATCATCATCGTCATCATCATCGTTTAACGTCCGCTTTCCATGCTAGCATGGGTTGGACGATTTGACTGAGGACTGGTGAAACCGGATGGCAACACCAGGCTCCAATCTAAATTTGGCAGAGTTTCTACAGCTGGATGCCCTTCCTAACGCCAACCACTCAGAGAATGTAGTTCATCTTGTGTAAAAATAAAACCCTGTTTATATTTGTACCATGTAAACTTTTACTGTGACCATTTCTTTGAAGGGCTTTAGTCAATCCGATTGACCCCACCCCAGGAATTATTTATTTAGCCTGGCACTTATTCGATCCAGCTGTTTTTACGAAACTGTTAAATTACTGGGATGAAAGCAAACCAGCACCAGGTAGTGAGGAGCACAAACACAAATCTCTACTCAAAAATCACTTCTGCACAGTTTCCATTGATAGACTTAGGGCTTTTGTTGAAGATACTTAGCTATGTTGCTGTGCATTAGGACTGAACCCAGTGATGAGATGAATTTATTGATCCTACAGTCATGTCTGTGCTTGGTGCTCCAGCATGGCTGCAGTCAAATGACTGGGACAAGTAAAAGTATAAAAGAATATATGTACTTCAAACCACATGGTTTTGGGTTCAGTCTCACTGCGTGACACCTTGGGCAAATGTCTTATACTATAGCCCCAAGCTGACCAAAAGCCTTGAGTGGATTTGGAAGATGGAAACTGAAAGAAGCCTGTTATATATATATATATATATATATATATATATATATATATATGGGAGAGAGGGAGAGAATGGAGAGAGGTGTGTGTGTCTGTGTTTGTCCCCCACAACTGCTTCGCAACTAGTTACATTTCTGTAACTTATAGCAGTTTGGCAAAAGAGTCCGATATAAAAAGTACCAGGCTTAAAAAATAAAGATTAAATACTGGAGTTGATTTGTTTGACTAAACTTCTACAAGGTGGTGCTCCAGCATGGTCAGGCTGGTGACTGAAACAAATAAAAGATTAAAAGATAGATGTCAGTCTAAGTAAATGAGAAAATCTAATTTTTCTAAAGTAGATTTTTAGAAACAGGAAATGAAAAATACATGAACACAAGTTGAAAATATTAGATTTCACTATTTCCAATTTTTTAAAAAGTATTGTTGTGCATGACTGTATTAGCCAATGTGTTTGTTCTTACAACAATAGTTTTGTTTGAGGGAGATTTGGCTGCTATTTGTAGCAGGTCACATAGGAACCATCTCAATAATGTTTTAAATTTGGCTCACATTGTCCACCTGAGCTTAAGAACAAGACCACAAGTAAATAAATAAATAATGTAACATAGATACTATATAAACATGAACTTTAACAACAAAATTCTGTTTCGCTTCAGTCCTCACTCGTATTACTGGTATTCTATAACCTTATAGATCAAGTTGTATATTTTAATTAAAGTCTCTAATTTAGTTTTCATTCAAGTTTTATTTTCACATTATTCTGTTGATTGATGTCTTTTCAAAATGAAAAGGACAGAGTTTTATAGTTATGTACACACACACAACTATATACAAACACACATATTCATTGATATACATGTAGATTCAATATATATATATATATGTATGTATGTATATTTATGTGTGCTTGTGTATATGTATATATACATATATCTACACAAATAAACACAAACATATACATTCATACCTATACACACACACACACACACACACATATATATATATATATATATATATATATATATACACATACACACACATACATGTATTATCTATTGTGTGTATGTCTGTGTACATGTATATATATATACATACATGAATATATAGCTATCAGTATCATCATTTTAACTTCCACTTGCAATGGGTCAGATGGAATTTGTTGAGGCAGATTTTCTATGGCCAGATGCCTTTCCTGTCACCAATCCTCACCCAAGACTGGACATGTTTTCACAGAAGACTGGAACTGAGGGTTCTGTTTGTATGACTGTGACACTCATTTATAACTGTCCTGTGATGTCTAGACAAGGAAACACAGACACACACAAAAAACATGCACGCACACATACAAACACACAAGAAAAGAGCATGCCCTCACACACACACACATGCACATGCACACATGCACTGCACATTTACTGTTTATCAAGGGGATGTAATCATGAAATTTAATTTTCCATACTGATGAACTGACAATGTTGTTCTGAAGATAATTTTTATTTTAATGTGTCAAAGTTTAAAATATAATCAAACTACCAAAGAAAACGGCTCAGAATTAAGCTCTTAATGAAATAATAAATATAATAAGGGATGATAGTTGCTTTTAAAGTTCTTCTCAAATAAAATATAAAGTTATTATCAGTACTTAATCACAGATTAAATTTAGATAAATGTTTGAAAAGAATCATATCCATTAGATTATTTTCATAGTAGTTTTTTAGTTAATACATGATCAACATTATAACAGAGAAGTGTTACTGTTTTGTGACTTGATTCTGGAACATTGTGTGTGTGTGTGTGTGTGTACACACGTAGATAGATAGATAGATAGATTTACACACACACACACATACATGCACACACACACCATGAGCTTCTTTCAGTTTCCATCTCCAAATTCAATCACAAAACTTTGTTCAGTCCACTGCTATAGACGAGACTTAATCAAGTGCCAAGCAGTGCAACTGACCTAGAGACCTAATGGTTGGGAAACAAGCCACTTAACCACACAGCCATGTCAGTATACACACACACACACACACACACACACACAAATATACATGCTGACACATGTGTGTGCATGCACGCACACACACATAAATAAGATTTATGTGTTCACTAGATAGATATATGGATAGTTAGACACAGATATAGGTGTAAGACATGACTATTTTATGTTTCTCTTTTTATATGCATTATTAAATTTATGTTTATATTCATTCTTTACATTATATTGCAAGAGTGTGAGGGAGATGCATACACACACATACACACACACACACACACATTCACACATACACACATTCACACATACACGTGCAATTTTGAATGTCCTATAAACCATAGAAAATGTATAAATGAATTATGTATTTCCGTTCAGATCTGTATCAAACATCCAATAATAAATTAAATATTTAATTTTAATTAAATGAAATGAAATTAGGCAGGTGGTTAATGTTTTTAACTATATTTTAGAGTGCAAATAGTATTTCTACATGCCTTCATGTATCTATGACATGTGTACTCATGTTTTATTATTTTAAAGTGTCTCATAACTCATAATTGGCCATTAAACTATCACCAAAAACTTTGACTTAATCTACAGAGGGAGAGACGAAATTTTTTTTCCCCAGTTGAAGGCCGAAAATAATATATCAGGCAAGTTGAATGCCTCACCCAGGAATTGAAACCATATCAATTTTCATTACTCACCACAATATCACCAACAGTTCACAACATCCAGATGCTTTTATACAAATATCAAAGTAATTTTGATTTCCATTTCTTTTCTAAAATCGTTTGAAATTACCGAATTTTGTAGTTATTTGTGGCGAGTGGTGGTGGGCATGGCAACGTTTATATAGACACCTTCTCTCATCAATGTAAACAAACACTATTTTGAAAACTGTTTACTTTGAAAGAAGATTAGCTGGAGAAATTAATTTCACCGACTTTTATGGTAAACTATCAAAGAATTCTATCAGAGACTTTGGAAGATTACAAACCAACCCAGATTCTACTTTCTTCTTCTACAGACCCCCAAGGCAACTAAAGCTAAACTTGGCACCTAAATTATCTCTCTAAACAACAATTAAAATCCAACAGAAGCAGCAGTAACAGACTTCATTTCAACTGATACAATAAATGTCTACACATTTCTTTCTCTGTGTCAGCATGTGAGTGAGTATCTCTGTGTACGTGTGTGTTCACGTGTATGCTTGTGTTTGATTGGGCTTGAAAGAGTGTGTGTGTGTGTGTGTGTGTGTGTGTGTGTGTGCTTGTTTGTGATTCTGTACTTCTGCTTCTTTTTGTTGTTTTGTGTGCTTTTGTTATTGAGTGTGTGTGTGTGTGTGTGTGTGTGTGTGTGTGAGCACTGCTACACCCGTGTGTTTGTATGTGTGTGTTTGTGTGTGTTTATGTGTGCAGATGATAAAAACGTAGTTTGGAGAGAGAGGCTGAAGTAGTTAGCTGTCACTTTAGTCTTATTGGTACCGATTGGTGTTTGTACAGTTAACAGCTCGATATTATCAACAACAACACAAGTAGTAAACTGAACTGATGAAAGGAAGAATAGAGGGAGTGGTGGAGGTAGGGGGGGGATAGAGTTATAGATTTCTTTACTTTCCTATCCCAATTACCACTTCCATCTCCACACGGTTGTTAGATTTCCATCATCATCAATATCAGCATTACTCTCACCACTTCCAACACCACCACTATCAACACCATCATAATCCTTATCCTCACTACCACCACCGTCCTTATCACCACCTCCCTCATCATCATCAACGCCATCAACATCATCATTGTTCTTGTCACCACCACCACCACCACCACAATTGTTGTTGACATCTCTGATAATTTTCTGCTTGTTATGACATTTATCTGTTTGGGTGTTACTCTTTAAACAATCGTAACTAAGGAACGAAACTGAAGACATAATTGAAATTTTTACGATAAAGAAGTGATGTTGTGAGGATATATAAATTTAGACGTCAGAATCGAAACAGAAGCATTTCTAAAACACGGAAATTCCTTGGGTCCTGCTCTGTGTTACTATTGGAAATGATCAATAGTAGAAGTATTGAAATGAATACCCTACAGCAAGGGTCTCCAACTACCAGGCCACAACACTGAGCTGTGAATCATTTGGGACCAGGTCACACAAAAGGAATAAATTTTAAAATTCATTTCCATTTTATTGACCATCACAGTCTGTAGGGTGCTTTTACATTATAGATGTATTATATATGTCAAACGGGGTGAGCTGGCAGAATTGTTAGCATACCAGGCAAAATGCTTAGCAGCATTTCATCTGTCTCTACATTCTGAGTTCAAATTCCATGAAGGTTGACTTTACTTTTCATCCTTTTGGAGTTGATAAAATAAGTACCGGTCAAACGCTGGGGTTGATGTAATCAACTCAGCTTCCCCGCCCCCTTGAAATTGCTGGTCTTGTGCCAACCAAAATATCAAACCATTATGCATGTAAAATATATGTAATAATTAAATTATATATAATGAATTTTATTGTGTTTTGTTGTGTTTCATCCTCCAGTCTATGGAAAAATTGTCTTCCATGAAACCAGTCCATGGTGCAAACAAAGATAAGGGCCATTACCTGCCACAGCATTTAGTTTTGTTCTAGCTTTAATTCTAATCTGTTCAGGGTCAGGTTTTGTATTTCATCTGGTCAGATTTGATAAACTAAATAGGAGTAATATGTTTGGATTGAGGCAGTTGACTACATTCCTTTCTTTCAATGACTGTCTTCAGATGTAGACTAAAGACCATTAATAGAAAATAGTCTTAGAGTTTAAGGCATCCATACTTGCGTATTTGGTTTAATTGTTTTGTTCCATCCCTCATCAATGAATTAAAATAGTGGGACTGAGTTAACCATAACTACATCATCATCATCGTTTTAATGTTCACTTTTCATGGTTGCACGGGTGGGATAGGATGTGTTGAGGCAGATTTTCTATGGCTGGATGCCCTTCTTGTCATCAACCCTTATTTCCATTTTCAAGTAAGGCAATATTTCCCTATGGCCAGATAATTCCACAATCTTAGAAACGAATGACATTAATTTACAACAATCATGTGATGTCAAGGCTATGCCCCCCCCCCACTCCCCACAGACAAATGATGGGCTTCTTTCTGTTTTCATCTATCAAATCCACTTCCAGGGCTTTGTTTAGCTTGAGGTTATAGTAAAAGACACTTGCCCAAGGTTCCATGTCATGAGATTGAATGAAAATTTTGTGGTTGGGAATCAAACTTCTTTACACTATGATTCATAACAAAGCTATTCTATGCTGCTGCAGTAATGGAAATGGCTCAGACAGTTTGATGCCTTCCTGGGACAAACTCTACATTGTACTATTTAACATTGAATAAAATACTAGCAATATATGGTGGTTGTTTTTATCAAATCTACCTCACTCTTATAAAAGTTTGATCTTGTGCCTTGTCAAAAGAAATCAGTTATTGTTCATATTCAATCATAAAAACAAGCAATGCCAGTGTCGAAAAACCAGACATTAAAATAATAATGATAAACTATTGTATGTTTCTATTGTATCGAAACACCAAGATAGCTTCATGTACTCTAGCTTTGCGGGCCGGGGGGGAGGGGGTTAGTTCAGAACAGCATTAAGCTGTTTGTGTAGTTTTTTTTCATTTTGTACGTCTGTTCACAGTTTTATTGTAATGTTAGACTCGTACAGATGAAACCTACTGTGTGTAACAATGCTACTTTGCCTTTATATTTATTTGGAACTGGGCAAATCCAAATACATTGTCAGTTTCTGTATTTATGCCTGTCTTCAATTTGTTTCAGTTTAATCATTATAAATATTTACTCTGTAGTTATTTTGAAGAGATATTTGTATCTCTACTAAGATGGGGGCTGGCAGGCACATCATGAGATGGTTGAAGTGGGCTGCTGGAGTTTTGTGGGGCATTCATTCTGCAAAGCTCTGACTGAGCTTGGAATTACTGGTGCAGCAAAGTAGGGAGTTAGAAAATTCATTGCTGATGTTGTAGAGAAGGCTTTGGATAAAAGGGGCAGACCAGTAGCTTGCTGTTATTGGGTTACTGGCTGGGACTTAATCAGCCCCAGCTGGGTCAACTGAGTAAGGGGTCTGATATTGAAAGACCTAGAACACTGTGAGACTCCAGAAACATGACTAATGATATATCCCAGAGCATCCACAACAGGAAACTAAAAACAAGGAATGCAGGGAGGCAGCGTCCCTTTGTCTTTAAGATTTTTCACTTCTATTTCTAAGTCTGCATACATAGCTATGTGATATGTTATTATGGCCCCAGTATTTTCAGATTTATTTAAGTATTTTTAGAGATAGAAATCTGTTTCAGAAGCTGTCGTTTTGGTGTTGTTGTTGTTTGTGGTGATGTCTGTTCGTATATTGGGGGTACCAGAACCTTGTGAGTAGATTTGGTAGATGGACACTGGAAAGAGCCTCTCTCACATCGTTGCCAGTACCGCCTGACTGGCCTTCGTGCGGGTGGCACGTAAAAGCACCCACTACACTCTCAGAGTGGTTGGCGTTAGGAAGGGCATCCAGCTGTAGAAACTTTGCCAGATCAGATTGGAGCCCGGTGTAGCCATTCGGTTTCACCAGTCCTCAGTCAAATCGTCCAACCCATGCTAGCATGGAAAGCGGACGTTAAACAACGATGATGAACGGTGATTATTGTGTATAGTCTTGTTCAAAGTCTATTTGGATGCAATTTCACTCTTTAGTGTAAATTTAGGTCAGAATTAACTGATTTACAAAAAAAAAAAATTCTACCTGAAACTTCTGCACATTGGTAAATTTGTGTAAAGGTTACAGTCATAAGTCATCAATGAGAGACCAGATAAGACTTGTGTATGTATGTGTATTTAAATATAAATCTCTATGTATATTTATATGCACAGTTTACAGTAGCATGTGTGTGTGTGTGTATTCTTTTAATAGAATTTGTTAACTTTCTGGAAACCAAGGTTTCATGCTGATAAAAATCATCAGTTTTTCAATCAGGTTTCAAATAACAAATGACACTCCACCATTAAAGATGACATTTCAAAAACATTGACATAAATTCTATTTATAAGAATTATTTACCCATCTCCCAGTATTGAGCACTCATTTAGTCAGCCAGTGTGTGCATGCGTGTGCAATTTCCTAATGTATTAAAACCTACAGTTTTCTTTCTGTCTCTTGTAAATGCTGTCTTAATCCATTGGTAATACTTCTGTTGTTTTTTTCCTATCAGGTGATTTATACTGTCTCAGTCAATATTTTCTAAAGATTATTTAGACTCGCAATTGAATATTAGCAATATATTCGTTGTCGTTGTTTAAAAGTTCTGATGAGCTTTTAATTCCAGCCATGACAGTTCCTTTTTAGGGTTATCTCACTATATTATCCATGGTATCTTTTTCTTCTTTTAAAGACAGTTGTATGAGATTTGAAGGAAATTTTGCTGTTATTTGTAGCTGATCAAGTGACTTCTTGCCTGCTCATATCTTATGTTGCTATTGCTATTTAACCTCAGGCCAACCCTCACCGAGCAAACCTACGTTCATTGCTCTTCTGGCTTTTTAAGGATATCAACAACAACATTATCCTATGCCTTTCTTTTTTCTATAGCACAGTGGAATTATTTAAAGTAAGTTTGGTTGCTATTTCTAGCAGGTTGTGAGACAATGCAGAGACTTCCTCCTGGTTTAGAGGCACACAGTCATATAGCATATTATGTAGACAGGGTTAAAATCCAAGCTGTGTCCTCTTGAAGCACATCTGCTTATTCCAGTATTCCAAATCCGTATGTAGATGCTATATTTGTGTAAGGTAAGCATAAAAGTTGAAAATTCTGGAAAATATTTGTTGATGAGTAATTATATACCAAAACAAGAGATTGGAAATAATTTTTGGTATTATTTATTCCCCATTACACATGTTTCATTTGCTAATAGGAATTACAAAATTGTACATATAACATATATAAGAAACATGTAATAAATCTGTTATTAGAAAATTCATCAAACAGAGAATCAAATGATATCATGGTATTATTAGATTCTCTGTCTGAAGAATTTCTAATAGGAGATTTATTACATGTTTCTCCTACATGTACACACACTCACACACACATGCACTCATGCGTGCACACACATACACACACACACACACAAACACACACACACACGCATGCACACACACACACACTTCCATACATGTGCATACACATACGCATGCACACACATACGCATGCACACACAGACTTCCAAGCATGTGCACACACACACACACACACACACACACACACACACACACTTGTTGGGTAATATATGGATTCAGAGAATCATGTGACTATCATGGTTAGCATGCATATTAATGCAGGCATGTAAAATAATTTATTATACTCTGAAATTATTGTTACATGATGAAAACTGTTAAACAGCTGTAATCCTAAGCATGACAAGTTGCTAAATAGATATATTCACCCCCTCATACCTTCTACCTTTTTATGGTTTATACATATATATAACCCCTACCAGCATGAAAAATGGACGTGAAATGATGTTGATGATGATATATGTGTGTGAACAGCCATGCTACATGACAGTGAAACATGGGTTATGATGGCAGAGAACATGTAAAGGCTTGAAAAAAAATACATCTAGTATGTTCTGCTTGATGTGCAATGTCAGTGTCCATATACAACTGAATGAAAGTGTCTTGAGAGAAAAATTGGGCAAAGGAGGCATCAGATGTGGTGTGCAAGAGAGACGACTGTGCTGGTGTGATCATGTGATGTGTAGGATGAGGGCAGCTGCATAAAGAAGTGCGGATCTCTAACTGTGAAGGGAAGTTGTTGAAGAGGTAGACCTAGGAAAACATGGAGGTGATGACAAGTGATTGTGACCTTTGGTGATTTGCTGTGCTTGAGAAGACTTGTCAAACCAAGTGAAACCATAGTTGTGACTGGTACTGCTGACACATAAGAGCACCCATGCCAGTGACATGTAAAAGGTGCCTGCTACACTCTCAGAGTGGTTGGTGTTAGCAAGGGCATTCAACCATAGAAACCAAGCCTAATCCAGACTGGAACCTGGCGCAGTTCTCTGGCTTAGCAGTTCCAGTCAAGCCATCTAACCCATGCCAGCATGGAAAGCAGATGTTAAATGATGATGACAATATAATTATAATTATATACATAATTATAACAAGGGATCGGCTTTATGCCTCACCTTGCACCATAAGACATAGACGCTAAAGTCCTTTTTACTACCTTAAAATCTCCATGAATAACACACTTTATTGTAGGCAAGCAAAAGAAAAATAATGAATCAGTAAGGCTGATTAACTATGGATGTGTTTTGAACTTAAAGTATAAAATTATTTTACTTACTGTTACTCTTCTGCATAGTATTTCGTATAAGTTCATGAGTATTTCAAAATATGCACACGATCAGCATCATCCTATATCCAATATCTATTCACGCTCGTAAAAATATACTGCCAAGTATAATTCACATCCTTCTTTTATACCCACGTGTGTGTTAAGATCTAGACCGCAGTAAATGCAGTCTGTCATGAAGTGAATTTATTCCAATATTATTTTAATAATAACGGGTAAAATTATTATTGATTTTACCCTTTATTATTAAAATTATATATATATATATTCTTGTTTCAGTCATTTGATTGTAGCCATGCTGGAGCACTGCCTTTAGTAGAACAATTTAACCCCAGGACTTTGTAAGCCTAGTATTTATTCTATTAGTCTCTTTTCCCAAACCGCTAAGTTACGGGTATGTAAACACATCAACATTGGTTGTCAAGTAATATATATATATATATATATATATTAATTTAGGGATAAATGATGGGTTTTTTTCCCTTGTGAAGTTTTGTCATGCTAACTACTTGATAAATTCTTATAAAGACTTTATCCTATTATTGAATTATACATATATATATATATATATATATATATATTAGATCATTATGTGTGTGAAACATTTGAAAGAAACAAGAATATTAACCAGGCACTGTTAAAGAAAATACTGTTGGCACGTGTAGGAAGCAGCATCCTGGAGTTAGAAGATGTGGATTAATTGTAATTCTTGTCCAACCACTCTCCCACTCTCCCCCATCACAAACACAACATGTTTATACACAGATACTCATACAAAAAACCATTCCTGAACAAATTGGAATAAGGGGAACGAAAACAACCACAGCTTTATTGTTTGTTTCTGTGAACTTGTGAATACTGGAGACTAGCATGTTTATATAGTAATTACAGACAACTATGTAACACACATATTAAAATAAATATTTTTTTCAATAGCAATATGTATAAACATCATATTTCTCTTTACTGAAGTGAAATATAACTATGTGGCTTTCCAACAGTTATAAACATATATACATATATATGTTTGTATATATGTGTGTATGTATGTGTGAGTCTGTGTATATATATATATATATATATATATAT
>NC_069006.1:6485925-6498860 GCF_001194135.2 Octopus bimaculoides | reverse complement strand
TGGTGGTGGTGGTGGTGGTGGTGGTGGTGGTGGTGGAGGAAGTATTTATATCAACCTAAAAAAAAGTGGATTTGCTGTGTTTTTGTGTGTGTGAGAGGGTGTGCATGCATATGCATATACAAAAAATATAGCAAATCCATTTTCTGTTTATATACATAAATCCATATACACATTAGCACTCACATGCACTTATACACACACATACACAGAGACGTGTGTTTGTCTGTGTGTGTGTTTGTGTGTGTGTGTGTGTGTTTGTGGATCTATTTGCATGAATATGCATATGTGTACATAGATAATATATATATATATGTATATATATATATATATATACACACACACGTAGGTATGCATGCAAATCTAAATAATGTGTATAGTTTTGTGTGTGCATATATTTTGTTGTGCATGTGTACACAAATTTATGCACACACTCACGAACACACATACATATGCACGCACACACACACATGTGCACACACATACACAGATGCATATATACAGAGAGAACGAAGAGTAGCTGAAGCAAAGAGTGTGTGTGAAAGAGGCCATAGAAATGAAGTTTGAGTGAGTGGGAGGACACAGTTGAAGGAACCAGAATCAACAAACATTTCTGAATGGGACAAGGATGTTTTTGTGAAAGGACTATTTGGAGTATTCATTGATGAAAAACATGTTATTGGTTCCATATCTTCAGTTATGTTCAATCAAATTCAATGTTTTCCTCCTTCTCTCTCTCTCTCTCTCTCTCTCTCTCTCTAATTCATTTTGTATTGCCGCTCACTTTTATATACCTTGCAACATTCTGCTTATCTTGATTTCTCATAGTATACAAGTCAAAGGCTGTTTTATAGTTTCCTGTTAATTATTCTTTCAAAATTGCAATTCAGTTGAACCACACACACACACACACACACACACACACACATATTTATTTATCCATTTGTTCATACAGCCTGTCTGTATATGTAGGCATGCATACATGTCTGTGCATTCACGCCCTTGCTTAATAGATTCCAGATAAGCACAAGCATGGCTGTGTTGTTGAGAAGCTTGCTTTTCCAACCATGTGGTCTTGGCTTCAGTCCCACTGTGTGGCACCTTAGGCAAGTACCTTCAACTATAGCACCAGACCAACCAAAGTCTTGTGAGTGAATTTTGTTGGTGGAAACTAAAAGAAGCACATCATGTATATGTGTGTATGTTGTTTGTCCCCCATCAATGCTTGATAGTGTTAGTTTATGTTCCTGTAACTTTGCAGTTTGACAAAAGAGATTGATAAAATAAGTACCAGGCTTAAAACAGAAAAAGTACTGCAGTTGATTTGTTTGATTTAAACCCTTCAAGACAATGCTACAGTATGGCCACAGTCCAATGACTGAAACAAGTAATAGCAAAAAGATAAGGAAGCCAGCAGAAAGGGAAGGAGAGATGTTTGGGTAGTTCATATTACAGTGAAGGAAAGGTTCTACCAAACACCCTGATATTTCTTGAGATAGACTAGGTCTCTTCTAAAATAGCTGATGATCAAATTTCTTCCTCTTACATCCCATACTTTCCAATGTTGAAGTTTTCGCTCGTTATCTTTTTAAATGGCTTTCTACTATTGTTACCTAATTATCTCATTTGTTTCTTTCGTCTCTTCTTTTTATGGTGTTTATTACATTCCTCCTCCTCCTCCTCCTCCTCCTCCTTCTTCTTCTTCTTCTTCTTCTTCACTTTCTATGGTATGACATGGATGTAATTCCATTTTTGTAATTCATTTCAATGTTCTAAATAACATTAAACTGGGCCTTTTTCTTTTGATGTTTTAGCAATGAACAGGACTCTTAATTAACCCATAACTTTGGTGTATTTGTATACATATATAATACAGACACACACACATAGATCGTATATATGTGTGTGTATGCATGTGTGTGTGTGTGCATGCATCCATCTCCTTTAAGAGTATATTTCTAAAGCTTTACTCTATGACGATCTTCAGGTTATAACCCTTTGAGAGAACATAATGATCTAACAAAGAGTGTGTTACATAATATCCATGCATGTCTGTCTGTGTGAAAGCAGGGATTGGATGTAGTTGAGATGAAGATAATGAAATAGGAGTGCTGGCTGAGTTACTGCCGTCATCACAATATTGTAAATACTTAGCAACTGTCGAGATGGTGGCTTTACAGTTTAGTTTCCTCTACACTAACTTAGTCTTCTATCAGCTGGAGGTAGGTTATGCATATCATAAACAGGGACACTGTAGCCTCTCCTGTATTTGTTTTAGATCTATCACAACCCAACCTGAAGAATACACATTTGCTATTCAGGAAATGGAGATAATTATTGAACGTTTGATTAATAAACGAGGTAAGGATCCTTCTCAAACTCCATGTGATAGGAAATGTCATTTGGGCCATGGTTGTGGGGAAGATATCACTTGCTTCATCAGAAATTGTCCAAAAATGCCCTTTAGATAGGACCTTTTCATGAAACATGACATTGTTGCTTACAAAATTTACAATGCTATTTATTGGAAGAATTGTTCTAATGATCTTATGAAAGTGACACCAGAGCCAGAATATATCCACACTTTTAAAAATATGGAACATTTTAATTAAAAAAAAAACAAGAATCTGGTGCAATCTGCACAGAGCTTATCTTGTTCTGTGGGACATGGCAGTAAGTAATGTACTGTTGCAGAGGTTAGTAATGTACTGTTGCAGAGGTTAGTAATGTACTGTTGTAGAGCTGCCTGGTGGATGTGAATGTCTATGATGTATGGTGAACTAACAGGGAAATTTTGTATCTAAATTAAGGCTTTTCATTTGTAGCTATTATCATAATGGTGTGCGGTTATGTGATGACAGATTTGCATAAAAATCTAAAAATGCTAGGGTTTTCCAAGAAAGAACAAAGCAAACTGACTTACATCCTCCAGATGGATAATTCCAGAATAACAAGATCAACTCAAATGACACACACACACACATGCGCACACACGCACACACACACACACACACACACACACCTCTTCAATGCTTAGTTGTTTATTGGTACTAGACTGCTTTTAAGCTTAGTTCTTTTGTCAGCCATGATATTTTCCTTTTGGGAAAGGCGCAAAACTCTGTCTGACATCAGGATCCCTTTTTGTTTCATGGTTACATAACCCAGAAGTGACCACTCCCTTCTACCACTCCTGCACAGTGAAATAGGATCTGTCAAAACAATTCCATTCAGCCTAGCATGAATAAAATGGATTTGAGCATTGTATATGTGTGTGGCTATATGTGTATCCATGAACACACACACACACACACACATTCTAGAATGAAATTTTGGAATGTTCAATATAAACTTGTTAGGGTTAGTAGGGCTATTGACTCATCCAGTATATGCTAATGATGCACTTGGCTGTGGATTGCTGCAGTTCTTGGAGCAAAATGCAGATAAGCAAATCTATCTATTTCTGTTTCATCAGATGTTATATATTTTTAATTGGCTAATTTCAATGGAAAAACTGGTCAATACAAACATAAACGGTATCGGTGTTTGTAGATTAGAATATTCTTCTTCCAATTATTGCTTCGTAGTTGAACCTGTTTCATATCATAATTACCACCACCACCATCATCATCATCATTTTCCCATCCATCTATCAACTCATCTTTTGTTCAGTCTATTTCCACTTGTTTTGGATCCTTTGATCCCAGGGTCTTGTATTTAGGAAACATGTTTTGTCTTTATGAAGTGTTAGATGGCAGATTCATTAGCAAGCTAGACATATTGCTTAGCAGCATTTTCTCCATCTTTATGCTCTGTGTTCAAATTCTGCTGAGGCCAACTTCCCCTCTTCCACAACTTCAGGCCTTGTGCCTGTATTAGAAAGAATGTTTTACATGAAATGTTTATATTTTAGTCCTTTCTTTTCATTCATCTATTTTGAGGGGTATATGAACAAAAAAACAGTTAATTAATTCCATCCCAGTGTATAACTGTTGTTTGCATCATAAACCTGGTGGGAATTTTAAAAAGTCACATCATTTAATTTCTGCTGCCTAGTTTTTAAATCAGAATACAGTGTTTTGTGAAATATTGTTGGCTTTTCATTCACTTTATTGTCTTTAAATTCTAGCAAAGCAATAAATTGATATAATTAGTGCTCACCTGTTAATTATTAAATAGATTGTTAATTACCTGTGTGTGAGACTAATATTTTAGTGATTTAAGGATATTCTCATTTCAGCTTGAAATGTTAGCCTTGGTAAATTGGGCAGAGGAAACTGAATTCTTGAGCAATTGTAAACATTTGTGTATGTAGGCACAGGTGTGACTTTGTGGTAAGAAGTTTGCTTGCCAACATTATTGTTCAAGATGCCATTCCTCCTCTGTGAAGCCGATGATTGAACAGTACATTCCAACATGCAGTGGTTAATTCTGTGGAGGAGAATGCAGTGTTGCAGTCTCAACATATTCTTCTCTCACCACTGTTTGGTCTAGTTCTGTGTGTGACCTATAGATTCGGTGGGGCGGGGTACACATTGGAGGGTTGGGTGGGTGCAACGTAGACTTGGTGAGAGTGCAATAGTTGCAGTTCCTCTGCATTCATAATCAGTGGTGTGCATCCATTGACAGCGCTTGCAAAACTTATGAATGTGTTGAAGGTGTGTTTATCTCCATGTGCATGGAAGTGTTTATATTTGTCAGGGCTGTGTAGAAACACCTGTGTGATTGTTTGAGTAGTTAGAAATAACAGTCAAATCTCCTTCATAGTGCAGGCTGCCATCTTGAAAGAAATATACTGGAAAAAATTAATCATGAATATAATATGGCAGCAAAGTTGGGATTGTCATATTTGGAATGTCGGTAAAACAAATCAAATTCAAAATTGAGAGGAGTGTTCTGCATCAGCCTTGGGATGTTCAAAGATGGTTGCGATGGTATCTTAAAGAGCTGGTTCTGACATGCACACACCCACCAGGATCCAATTCATGACATCACTGGTTAATACCCCACCCCCACAACACCTCATTAACACTTAAAATGGAGATGAAATGTCAAAACAAGTGATAGAGACGATGATTACTTTTATCTATCTATATCGATAAGTCTTTTATATATAAGCCATTAGCAGAAGACTTTCAACTAAAATCATCTAGAAATATATTTTAATTCAATTCCCTATTTACCGCCACCACCAGCACCACCACCACATTCCTGCTTCTAGGCACAAACACAAATGGAATACACCATAAGAGTTAACTACCTTATATATATTTATCAGATACTTCATTACAAACTATTTGTCCTTTAAAAGAGAATGTAACACTCCTCTCAAAATGAACGCGATTATTATCATTATTATCATTTTTATTATTATTATTATTATTATTATTATTATTATCATTATTATTTGCACTTCTTTTTATGTCATGATTGCTTTTATCTCTTAAAAAAAAGAAAGCAAGCAAAACAAGAACACAAACTGTCTCTAGGTTGTGTTTTGTCGCTGGTGCAAAGCCAGTTCACCTCATTATAAAAGTGATGCTAAGTGCAGGCTTGCCTATATTATCTTACATTATAACTATTAACCTTCAGAAAGCTTTATTGAAATGCTCAGAACATCATGAAAATTCATTGAATACTTTTTATTATCGTTTTGTAAAATAAAAATTCTTTTAAATCTATTAAGTTTCCTTTTTTCTTGTGACGATTCTGATATATTAAAAGTGTAAACTATATAGGTTAATTCTTTGTTGCTCTGCTTGTTTTTGTTGTACAAATACTTTCAACATGATTAGCTTGGTAAGCTGTTATTTATTCAGATTTTCTTATAATCTCTCTTTCTATTTCTTTTTCTTAAAAATGTATATTTTTCTCTTTAATACAGTTCAGATTTAATTCTTCAAGGCAATTTCCAACATTTGACTTGATTCCCCACCCCCATAACTATCAATCTTTTCCCTATTTTTATTTTGCATGGTAAAAATTTCAATTAATATTCATAAATAAAATCTTTTAATATTTCAAATTTATTACAAAAAATAACCAAGTTAATAATAATAATAATAATAATAATAATAATAATAATAATAATAATAATAATAATGATATGATTTTTGTCACTTAACAGTTAATGGTTACAGATTTATAAAAAAGAATTTTCAAAGATTTGTGAGAGGCAATGTCTTAACAAGACTAAGTGAAATTCCAAGAAATTTATTATTATTATTATTATTATTATTGTTGTTGCTGATATAGAAGTGAGTGGGATAAACTTGTTGCTAGGTTTAACTCCAAATTTCTATTGGTTAATAACTAGAGCTCCTAACTGTATAGATGGGTAGGTGGGGGTAGGGCAGATTTCTTTTTGTTTCTTTTTCATTCTAAAGGGCTTTGATAGAATTTGTAGCTTAGAATAATGTAGAGGAAGATTAGAACAGGAGTAAATGGATCAACAAAAGTCGCATCATGTTTTTCAATGAGGTGAATATGAGTTTGAATTACAGAAGCTTAACCTATTGCAGTAAGTTAGAAAAAGCAAAGTGTGGTGGCAGGCTGGGGATAGGCAGAATGAGTTTAATGATAGGTTGATGGGGGGTTTTTTTTTCAGTTTATCTCGTGAAGAAATAGGTGCCAATCAGAGTGTATAGCATCAGTTATATTGATATCTCTTCGGTTCTGTCACTAGCATTAGGTGATATGCTGTTTTAGCTTTAAATCATATTTAAATGAAAAACTGAATTTTATGTCAGATATGATTAAAATTGAAATTTTTAAATATTTTTCAAAACACAAAATGAAAATGTCTTGCATAACCAAATTCTTGTTGCTTCCTTGATTTCCACTGGAATATTTAATCCTGGCCAGCAGGGTTTATTGAAATATTGTATTCCATTTGTTAGACTTCTCAGTAAATACTGTTCTAGAATTGATGCAAGGAAGCCAAAATTAATTATTATAACAAGCAGAAAATTATAATTAACTAGGCATGTGGTAAGAAGTGCATTTCCCAACCACTTGGTTCTGGGTTCAGTTCCAATGTGTGATACTTTGGGAAAGTCTCTTCTACTATGGCCCTGAGCCAACCAAAGCCTTGTGAGTGGATTTAGCAGATGGAAACTGAAAGAAGCCCATCATGTGTGTACGTGTGCATGTGTGTATATGTGTGCATGATAGTTGTAAATGAATGTCACTGTCATATAAGCAGTGTTGTGTTGTTCATTTGAAAACATGTCTGGCCATGGGAGTAGAATCATTTGAAAACATGTCTGGCCATGGGAGTAGAATCACCTTGCTTGGACACAGGTGAGGATTAGCCAGAGGAGAGGTATCTGTCTGTAAAAAATTTGCATCAAATAAACTCCATCTGACCCATGCATGTATGAAAAAGTGGACATTAAATGATGGCTATGAAAGCAAAATAATCTACAGAATGATGGAATGATTTCCTTATTTTAAACTTGTTTAAACCATATTTTGTGTCTTAGCTCTAAATCCTGTGTTTTCCTCCTTCTGCCAATAATATTGATGAAACTTTCTACTATACCTTAACAATATGTCTTTCATATACCATTGACCATTCTCTATTATAGCTCTAAAAACTGTTTTAATATCAGCATTTGTTATTCTAGTCTGTTTGGTGATATTTGGTATCTTCCCAAATTAACAACGCTGAAATAGAATAGAGTGCATAATAAGTATCTTTAATGTGTGCACATAAGGTAGTTGTTGGTGATATAATAGATGTTTTATAACCAGACAGGCCATCATCCTTTCTGGCATGAAATAGTTTGGCATAGGGAGGGAAATGATGTGCTTGAAAGTATAGCCATTTTATGGATATAACTGGGTAGACATGATGACCTTCTGAATAAGATTAAAGGAATTTTAAATAAAATAAAA
Organism: Octopus bimaculoides; assembly: GCF_001194135.2. Lineage (NCBI taxonomy): Eukaryota > Metazoa > Mollusca > Cephalopoda > Octopoda > Octopodidae > Octopus > Octopus bimaculoides. The sequence continues at coordinate 6,490,967 of NC_069006.1, read as the reverse complement.
ATTGATTCTTGAAATTAAGTAGTTTTTTTAAAATAAAATATTTTTTACTAATGAAAATATTCTTTTGTCTGGGAAAGAAAGCTATTATGTGATTGGTGTTTATTTATTGATGATTGAGAGATATTTTGAATCAGAAATCTGTGACATAAAACTAGATACCATGAAACATTTTCATTGATCTGTCTGTTGCATTTTAACTTCCTGTCAAAAGGTAAAATGTTGGTGAAAAAACTAATTTGCTCACATTGTTGTATCTGTGACCTAAGAACTTCTCAGGTAAGGAAAACTGTCTTGTAACAAAGCTTCTATTCATTGTATTTAGGTTTAATAAAACCTCACTGTATGTTGCAACTGGATGCGATATGTTGGGAGGGCAAAGAGCTTAGTGATGATAGAAGAAAAAACATAGACTTAGTTAATAATTTACTTCAGTAATCACATGGTTGTAAGTTCAATCCTGTTCAAGGTATCTTAAGCAAGTGTCTTTTACTACAGCCCCAGGTTGGCTCAACTCTTGTAAGTGAAAATAAGTTGACAGGATCTGTGTTGAAACTCACCAGCTTGAGTGTAATTGTTTTTCACTCCTTGAACCTTGGGTGTCTTTCATATTGTCTACTCTGTTAAAAAAATATTTGAACCAGGTCTCTGGGAGGAGAATATCAGTACTTTCCTCCTTTCTCTTACAGCCTTGAGACGCCTTGCAAAAATGTCTTCCTCTAGTTTAAAAGGACATGACTTTAAAAATTTAGTCTAGGAGAACAATAACAAACGCTGTTATCTGAGTATATTTTTTATACCCAACTATCCATCTATTCATTTACTGTTCCTGTATCCACCCATTTAGTCATCCATCTGTCTGTTCTTCCATCCATATTTGCAGGAAGCTCAACTCATTAGTATATGCTGTTGTTTTTAATCTATCCTAATTTGTATCACCCATGTCAACACAAGAAAATAAATGAAAAAAGAATGAAAGCAACACGTATAAGTTGATATTGCGTCTGTTTGTCTTTTTTGCTCCTGGTCTGCAATGATCAGGATGACTAATGATCAAGACCATTCTAACAACAGCCTTCAATTCAAACAGTGTTCCTAACACTACATTATGTAACGCGTACCCTTGTTTGTTTTAAAGACAGTAATGTGTAATTTGAGGGAAATTTGGTTGTCATTTCTAGCAAGTTGAGTTATCACACAGAAGATCCCTCGTTGGCTTGTATATGTTGATGCTGTGATGATAATGTTTGTTGTTTAATGTTGTTTACTTTGAAATATTTCTTTTGAAAGATACTTTCAGTTGTTTTAGTATTAATACTCGCTTCATTGCAATTACATTATGAGATGGTGTTGTTACCATGTCCTCAAACATTTTGGACCACATCCAGAGAAGGACCACTTGACTAATTGATATTCAATCCCCAACAGACACACTCCAGCCTCTGGTTCACAAACATGCTGTCTCCTGCTTCTCTCTTTTCTATCAATACTATAATGGTCTCTGTTCCATAGAGCTGGCCTTAGTCTTGTAGCCCACTCATCTCTCCATCTCTCATCACACTTGGTGCATTCAACTCTCCTCAGCCCTGCAATTTAAACCCAATCCTTTCTCCCCATGAAGTCAACCCTCTGGAATCTTCTTTGTAGTCACGTGTATCCTGTATGTGTTGACCTATAACTGTTTAACCCTTTAACATTTAAACCGGCCATATCAGGCCCAAATATTCCACCTGTTTTATGTTCGAACCAGCTAGATCTGGCTTTTCATACCAACTCAACAAGGTCATTCTAAAAATAGACAATCACTTCATGAGAATCTTAAAGCTATGGGGTGATGCATAAATAATTCAAAACAATGTGAATAAATAAGCATTACATTTGGCAGAGTAACCTAAAGGGTTAAGCAATAATTCTATCAACCTCACCAGTCTTAGAAAGCTTGTAAAGGTCATGGGTACTGCTCCTTCCTCCAGACTCAACAAGCAGATAAAAAAATTAATTAAGGGAATCTTTTGATTCGATTTTGGAGTTCCTTAATGATGTGGATCCATTTCTAGGTAATATACAGTGGCTGTGTAAAGTCGGTTTATTTGTTGTTATCTTAAAATTGAATGAAGTTCAGAAACAGTTACGAGGAAAATATATATATTTGAAATGAAATTTCAAGTGGAGATTGGCGTGTATTTATATTTTATATACTTTATATTCACGTGTGTGTGTGTGTGTGTGTGTGTGTGTGTGTGTGTGTGTGTGTGTGTGTGTGTGTGTGTGTGTGTGTGTGTGTATCTGTGTGTGTGTGTATATATCTGTGTGTGTGTGTGTCTGTGTGTGTGTGTATTTGAGGTTGTAGAAATTTTCAATATTCCTTGACTGGAACAAAAATCAGATGAAAATATTTCAGATAACAACTTCCTCATCTATAGAAGTTACTTTGAAAAATTATAGGAAGATTCCTGGCTGGCTTCTTTCTTCATTCTTTGTTGGAACAACCAATGTAGATATTGAGGAATTGATTGACGTGAACATGGATCTTCAGGCAAAGGCATTGTTCAAATATAAAGGTTTTACTGATTTCTGGATCAATGAAATCACTGCAACCAAATATCTAAATCTTAGGGAAGCTGCTAGTACATATAGACTTGCATTTCCAAGTCCATATATGGTCACAACTAGACTCTGTCATATAAATACACTGTTAAGTGAACAAACAAACTTAACATCACTGAATGTGGTGAGCTAAGACTCAAACTCCTACCAGCTTCTCTTAAATGTTCATGCTATCATTAATGGACATCAGCTCTATTGATCTCATTAAGCATCTTTATTCAAAAAATATTTCATCATCTCTTGATGGTTCTGTTTTATCTCTGTTGCCTTAATAGAGTAAAAATATCCCATTGTATTTTTTATTTTATTCCTATAGTTCAGATATTAAATTAGAAATTTGGAAAAGGTACGTTATTCTAAAAACAATTTAAAAAAATAGAAAATTCACTGGAAGATTAAGCTTATTTGGCATTCTTGAAGTTTTATGGAATAGATTTAAAGTGTTTTTTTTTTTAACCAATTAATAATCAATTTGTATCAGTGATGAAGTACAATCTACTAATATTTTATGCAACAAACATTCGGTATTGTTAGAAAAGAAGGGAGATAACTTTTTTTTTTTTTAGAATATGCTTTATATTATTGTTAGTATTACTCATTTTCCAGTAATGCAGAGTAAAATATTTGTCTTTGATTTCTAACAATGGGCAATATTAACATTTGAAATGTTCATACAATGTATTTTATTGCTAAAAAATATAGGTTGTTAAGGTTTTGAATACTGTTCATAATTTTAATTGCTTTAAATAGGTTATCATTGATAATATTTTTTTTCTTAATGGATACACTCATTTGTAAACTCTCTTTTGAATGGACTCCAATAAATTCCAAGATTACCATATTATTCTACTGGGTGTGTGGGGGAGGTAGGGATAAGAGGTTTCAATAAAGGGTCTGTATATCTGTAATAGGGTCAAACAATTTAGAAGTTCAAGAACTTTGCTTCAGACAATATATAAGTAAATCTATCGTTTCAGTTTTGAAAAGAATTTACTTCAATGTGTTTGCAAAGAAGCAAATCTCTAGCTATACATACATACCTATATTTACATTATCTAGAGAAGCCATTTGCTAGAGAGGCCATAGACCTAGGGTCTGAAGAAATGCCGTAAAGCTAAGCACTTTATGAACATGAAACCCAGAGTAACCTCATAGTGTGCTCCTTTTTTTGATTTATGATTTACCAACTTTATATATATATATATATATATATATATAATATTAGGGACAAAATCCAAAATTACAGGTAAAAACTCAATTAAAATCAATTTATAAAAAATTAAAATTAAATTGAGCTTTATAGATAAAATATATATAAAATATATAGTTTTAGGGAAAATAACCAAGTTTCAAGAACTCATCGATGAAAATCGACTATCACATATAGAAAAATTAACAATTAAAAGCACAATAAATGATGAGTTCTTGAAACTTGGTTATTTTCCCTAAAACTATATATATATATTGTTGTACTTGGGGATGGTCATATTGCCAGTTTAGCCAATAAAAACACACGCACTGTATATTTGGTGTTAATTTGCTTCAGCTTTATATTACATTAATCTTAATCTTATTTCGGCCAGAGTTCTTTCGTCACACTTCTGTGACCTCATATATATATATACACATACTTCAGTTGTGGGTTAACAAGGTTACCATTGGTTTCAGGCTTTATAATTGTTGAGAAATTTCTCTCAGTATGAAACCAGTGGTAGCCTTGTTAACCACAAATAAAGAATATTTAGCCACTAATGTGATGTTGAGCACTCATTCTCACTGCTTGATATTGGCGTGTGCACACATTCACACACACACACACATTGGATAATTATTTTCGTCAATAGTGCTTAACTATTAATTGCGTGATGTTTAGATAAACACCCGTTTTGCTGTAGTGTGAACTGTTTGAGAAATCTCTCTCTCTCTCTCTCTCTCTCTCTCTCTTTTCCTTTTCATATTTTCAATTGGTAGTTGCTGTTGTATGCTTACCTGGAAATAAAAAAGAAAATTTCATTTCCCAAAAACTTTCTCAAATATTTGCTTATCTTCAACATAACACATCTACGATTATTTCTTATTGATTCCAAAAGGTTTTGGAGTACATTTTTTTATTTTTTTAATTTTTTTTTTTTTTAGATATGTCTGCAAATTCAGAACTTTAGTTACTTGATGGTTCTGTATTTTTATATTTTGTTTCAAATAATATTGTTGCCCTCCTCACTTCAACTTACATTTTGTACTGAAATAATAATTTACTATGTACCAGACATATTGTTTCTTCTTCCTGTTTCCGCCACTGCTACAACAACAACAGTCTCTGCTCTTTTAAATTGGTGACATGAAACCAGTCGCCCAAGCTCACCTGCTACCTTCATCCTTTTGCCTCTACCATTGTGTCTCACCCCCCAAATACTGCACAAAACACTTTACCTCTTTTT
>NC_069006.1:6475792-6485571 GCF_001194135.2 Octopus bimaculoides | reverse complement strand
TATATATATATATATATATATATATATATGAGGACAGCTGTGTAAAAAAATGTGAATTTCTATCAGTGGAGGGAACTTGTGGAAGAGGTATACCCAGGAAAACATAGAATGAGGTGGTGAAGCGTAATCTTCAAACGTGGGATTTCATGGAGGTGATGACAAGTGATTGTAACCTTTGGCGATTTGCTGTGCTTGAGAATACTTGTCAAGTCAAGTGAAATCATAGTTGTGGCCAGTGTTGGTGACACATAACAGCACCAGTGCCAGTGACACATAAATGCACTCATGCTGGTGACATGTAAAATGCACCCACTACACTCTTGGAGTGGTTGGCATTAGGAAGGGCATCCAGCCATAAAAGCCAAAGTCAGAATGGATCCTTGTACAGCTCTCCGGCTTACCGGTTCATGTCATGCCATCTAACCCATGCCAGCATGGAAAATGGACATAACTATTCTATAGATTAAGTAAGCATAATTCGCCCCTATCTTTCAATCTCAGTATTAAAACTATGCATAGTACTGTTGTAGTACACATGCTGTGTACATTCCTACAACAACGTTTTCTTTACATGCTCTAAAAGCAGAAGTAAATCTATCTTCAACTCAGTCACACAGCTGTGTTTCACTTATTTTTTATGTATTTTACTACATAAATGTCACCAAATGCCTACCCTGAGTAATTACTGACGACACATGCCTGATATACATATATATATTAAACATATTCCAGTCTTTGCTTTAATATATATTCCTGTATGTATATATATATGTGTGTGTGTATGTATATATGTATGTGTATATATATATATATATATATATATATGTGTGTGTGTGTGTGTGTGTGTGTATATTTATGTATGTGTATATATGTGTGTGTGTGTGTGTGTGTATATTTATGTATGTGTATATATGTGTGTTTAAGTGTATGAATGTATGTAACTATGTGTTTATGTGTCTGTATATATGTTCATATGAGTCTGTGTGTGTATATGTATATATATATATATATATATATATATATATATATATATATATATATATATTCCTATCTGCAATCACATGTGCACTGTTTTGCTTTAATCTGAAAATAAAATCTAATTTATTGTTAAAATATACATTTCTCTAATCTCCACATTTATTTGATGTTATCAAAAATATTAGAACGTAATTCTAGTTCTTTGCCAATGGCCACTATTTTACACCAGAATCTTTTCATATGCTTCTTCTCAACATTCTCATCTCCATCAGCTTGTTTTGAGGAGATTAGTACATTAAGTCATAATCTCAACACCTGACACAACTGTTGTTATGATTTCGCACCAAACTCACATCATTAACTTTTAACCATTCTCTATAATATCATTGTTGAAGTATGTTGTATGGCAGCCCTGACAGGACACTATCTTTCTTTACTACATTAACTATATTTCAAGAAACCATTAATAAAGGAACCAACAAATCTTAAGGATGGTCAAGTTTAATTATTAGTTTTGTCTTCCATAAAACACCTTTTACTAGTGTGTTTCAGTTTTCAAATCTGCATCAAACATTTTGAAATGCTTGGCTTGTTCTGAATTCATTCCTGGTAGTTACAGAAGGGCCCGGTTTTAAGTCATTTGAAATCTTGGAAAATATTTTCAGAGTAGTCTTATGGAAATTAGATAATTTATATTGTTAATTGACATGGAGAAAAGTCATAATTTTTCTTTCTCAAATTTATTTTAATTTCATCCATTTTAATTATTTCTTTATTTATTTTCCATCAATGTTTTTTTTCCTTGTCTTATGATTTTTATGGTTTGATTAATTCCAATATTTACATATGAATTGTCTCAGAGGGTGTTTGTTTTTTAAGCAGAATTTTAGCTGTGAATTTGTGAAGTACACAGAATGCCAATTTTTGACAAAATTGTTTGAGACAAGAAGAGTTAATGTATTTTGTTTAAGCAAATAAATTTAAGCAGAGTCCAGTACATATGATATGATGAAAACTTACTTGTACACACAAAGTTTATATTTGATCACTCATCTGTTCAATTTGAAAAACATTTTCAGTTTTATTGGGTTTTGAAAGTAAAACGAGAGTACAGATTCTAATGAGATGTTACAATTCTCTGTAAACGGCAAGTTTTTAATCAATTTTTCTCTCATTTAGCTCACCTAGAAAAGAGGAAGTAGTTTTACTTTTCAACAAGAATGGTTTATTATTGATGCAGGTATTTTGATATTCGTTGAAAGAAAACAGTAATCATATTGTTGATGTTCACAGAATAATTTACTGTATCACTTTATTACATCTCAACATTAACTAGTCTTGCATGTTTGTTTAATGTACAAAGAAAATAGAATTAAAGTGGATCATTTAATATAATTTGATGTTTCATATTTCTTAGTTCAAATCTATGTTACATTGGTGTTTATAAGTTTAAATATCTTAGGATTTGGTCTAACCACAACATTCCTTTCATTATTTTCTAATTACTAAAGTTTACAACTATGAAGATTCTATCTATGGCAGTGGTTCTTGACTGCAGCTCCCAGGGCCACATGCAGCCCTTAGTGGTCTTCCTTCATAAATATAATTTTTTCTTTAACTGACTTGTATTTTACTTCTTTTTTTGGTGCAGCTTCTAAAAAACTCCAGGTTTTGGATCTGTCACTGAGAACCACTAATCTATGGGTATGACTTGAAGAAGATTTAGCTATGATCTCTAGCAGAATGACTTCATAGAGGCACCAATTATTGCTATTACTTAACTTAGTTTTCCTTACTTTTTTTTTTCTTGCTGCTATCTTTTTATTTCTTAATTTTATGTTTTACTTAACTATAATTAACAAGGATATGCCATGAGTTAAAAGACAAGTTAATTAGCAAAAGCCATTCTACTTTCGCTTTAACCAATTGTAGTTATTGTTAATTACATATATTTTCAAGTAAACGAAATGTTGATGATGATTAGGAGCAAGGTGGATGTAGGTAATGACGAAATATTTATAGTTTGTAGAAATTGTAGCTATGTCCCCTAAATCTAATATGGTAACTAAATATCTGCTGTACACAGTAAAAATAGCAAGTTATTTTCAGTTTAGAAAACAAATGTTTAGTTAAAATGAATTTGTTTTGCAGGCAGAAGTAGCATTTTAATTATTGTCAGAGCTTATACTTCGAGGCCATAACTAACACTGCATCAGTTTTGTCAATAGCTTTCCCCATTAACACTTCATAATGATGGAAATGTTTTTAGAATGAAAAAAGAATATATATATATATATATATATATACATACACATAATTGTTAAATTAGATGATATCAAGGCATCAGTACTTTTGTAGATCAAAACTAAATTTGAAATAGAAACGTTTTTAAAACTAAATCTAGACAAAATGTTGTTTGTCACTCTCCAAGAAAAAAAATCAATACAACTACCATTTATTCCAATTTGTTCTTATTAACTGAGTTTTCTCCGAACAACTTATTTGTTAGCTCAGTATTAGATTCTTGATCAAAAAAAGTTTGGTTTCATTTTTATTTCTGATATCTCTAACTTTACTTGAGGAGATGAAGAGAATTCTGGAATAGAATAAAAGTGCTTGCTTGATTGATTAAACTCCTAAACAAAACCTTGATACTCCTGTCGTAAAGTATGTATGCAATACCATGTTAATAGAATCTACTGACGAGTGTATGTGTGACTGTGCATATGTGTGTTTATTTGAGTATATATATATATATATATATATATATATATATGTGTGTGTGTGTGTGTGTGTGTTTGTGTACATATATGTGTGTGTGTAGATATAAATGCATATATATGTGTGTGTGTGTTTGTGTACATATGTGTATGTGTAGATATAAATGCATATATATATGTGTATAAGTGTGTATGTATATATGTATATATGTGTGTGTGCATATGCATGTATATATGCACATATGCATACATATGTATATATGCATGTATATATGCACATATGCATACATATGTATATATGCACATATGCATACGTATGTATATCTGCATGTACATATGTATACATGTGTGTGTGTGTGTGTGTGTGTGTGTGTGTGTGTACAGAAGTAGATAAAGTCATTTGTCCACAAGCCAAAGCAAAAGTTTATTATCAAAGCCAATAATTTCGAAAACAGTAAACTCAGTTCTTTATATGTTGAAGTTCAGGTGTGATAAGCCAACTTCATTCAATATGTGGTTGTTTAGATATATGAGAGAGAAAGAGAGAGAGAGATGGACACATTTATGTTTTAATACTTTACATACACCATTTCTTGTTTGATTTTCAGATGCCATATATACATTTTGGGGTTAATTGTTTTTATCATAAACAAGTTTAGGATTTGCTGTTGTTGTTGTTTAACTTCAGGTCAGTATTGATTGAATAGGCATATGATCAAAGATGTTCCTGCCATGACTATCCTGCTTTTTTTTTTCACCAGTAAGGTGTGATTTAAGGAGGAAATAACTGCTGTTTCTAGGAGGCTGAGAAACCCTATAGTTGTTCAGTATTTAAGCTATTTAAAGTTGCTTCACTTATGAATAAATACATTGAAAAAATATTTTTTTGTTTTTGTATTTACTCCCTACCAAAGAACTCATTACCTAGGGTGAGGTTAGAAAAGGAGAGATCTCCATGGAAACTAAGGAGTACTAGTGCAACTTGATAAATGTTTAAAAAGGACATATAGCTGTGAGACATCGATAACAAATACACACACATAAACACTGCCATATTACCTCATTCTCTACAGAGATGTATATCTAGAATCACACACACAGACACACACACCAAATATATATATAAAAAAAAAACGCTAACAGCATAGGAACAAGGAGAGCAGACATGAACAATGTTGATATTAAAATTCATAAAATAAAACAGAAATAGTTTTTGTCTTGGCTTAAATCAATATATTTCGTTTTCTTGATTTTTGATGTTGCTAGTTTTCCTGAAAGAAGGTCATTCTGCTTGTAAATAGCACAGAGTGAGCAGTTTTGTTTGGCTACAGACAGGCAAAGGGTTAGAGCTTTTAACTGAGGAGGAGAATGGTTTTATGATAATTCACTTCCATCTCATTGGTTAGCAATTGGGAGATAAGAAAAATTACATCTCATCTAAAATTAAATTTAGAAATCATTTTCTGTTATTCTTAACTAAAACTATGACCAGTTTCCATTATTATTATTATTATTATTATTAATTGTATCTAATGTTACTCACTGAAGCTAGAATAACAATGTTGCCTTTCACGAAAACTCTTACCCTATTGTGTGTTGTGTTCCATTGTTATAAGTTCTCCTCTTCTATCAGCGTCATCAATTGCTAGCCATCTCCTTATCAATAGGACCAAATTCTATAGAAACAAGTTAGGCATTGCAACACAAGGAACACATTCTGGTGATTTAACATTGGTGATTGAAAGAAACCAAAATACTATTTCTCAAGTACAGGAGACAAGAAATCACTCATATCTCACATGATATCTTTTCAATGCCATTTTATTAAAGAACATTAGAAATGTTTTACAACTCACTTTGTGTCTCTGTTTAATTTAATTTTTACATCCTAAAACTGAAATTAACAACTCCACTAAAAAAAAATACCTGTTTTGTTTTATGTTTGTTTTTGTCTGAATAATCCCAGGTGATCCTTGATTGAGCAACTCCACAACTAGTGGCATCCCAACAGTGCCCTCCCTACCCATTATTTTTGCAGACAGATTATCTAATGCTATCCAATCCAGTGTGATCTTCACTGTTTTTAAGACTAGAACATGGATTTGAGAGAGACTTAGCTTCTATTTCTAGCAAGATGCATGACCACTTAATGAAGCTAGTTTTTTTCTCATTTGTGTCAATTATCCATTTTAAACATAAATCTAATGTTAGTAACACTTATAATTATCCTTAAAATTCGAGTGCTGTTTGTATAAACTGTTTGGGATATGTAACATTTTAGAATAGGGTAACTTCATATGTAATAACATTTTTATGTTGGCCCCTAAATTTATTCTTCAGCCTTCATTCAAAATATCCTTTGTTGAATATAGCTGTTGTTTTCAGCTGGTGCCACTTGCTCTAGTCTTATTTCCCTCTACTATCTTTATCTCAATTTGTCAAAATTGTTCACCATAGGAGTCTGTAGATGTCCACAGCTTCAGTTGTAGTTTCTGGGTGGAGTCAGTCTAGTTTGTTAACCTCAGAGGTCCGTTTCTTCTCTGTTGTTCTTGTCATGTAACCTGTCCAGTTCTGTTTCAACTTTTTTGTCTTTGAGAATATCACAGACACCCGTCTCCTTCTCCATCCACTTAAATCTTCTCCTGTCCTTTGTTCATTTTTTTTTTTTTTAGTTTACAACTGAGTTTTTTTTCGACTGATGCCAAATCTTTGAACCCCATGTAACTATTGCTAATTTTGACTTGTTGTAAACTCTTCAGAATCAAAGCAATACAGGACTTGAAGAGAGAAACAGTCTGGTCTGACTCTGCACTTTATCTCTTCTTTCTTGAAGGCATTGATGTATTAACCTTGTGATATATAGGAGTTAGCCTATGGGAGAGTCTTGCTTTAATCTTTTATTTTCTTCTTCTAGTTTTTGTTGGTAAGCTTATTGTCTACCAAATGCTACTTCAGAAAGAAAAGGACCAGCTTATAGCTTATAGAGGTCCTTTTTGATTAAATGGCTAAGAATGGTTTAGTAAATTACTATATTTGTAAAGTAACAATGTTTATATATCTTGTAAATTTCACTTTGTATGACAATATCTGCATGTATGAGACAAGTTGAACCAGTGAGGCAGCCACTGCAGTGTTATTTGCCCTGCTAGAGTTAGCAGCTAAATCTCACATAAATCACAACTATTATTTTTTAAGAGGGAGGAAATATTTAATTAAAAAAATACTGGCTAATCTCAGCTGAAGCACCTTTGATCATCAGTTTACTCAATCAGAACTGACAACAACAAGAAATGTAGATTGGAGGGATTTCTCAATGTTTTATCTCATTGCATATGTGAGACTTAATCATTTAAAGGGTAAGGTTGACTTGGAAGTTGTGGCGTTCATATTTTTCCCAAGAGCATTAGTGAAATGAAATATTTTCCAGTGGAAATGAAATCTATTTTGGACTTCTTTAACCAGAACCTTCCACTCGCTGCTACACTCCCCCAATTTTTACTAATTACTTCTGTAAATATAAAACAAGTGATTCATTGAAAATTTAACAACAACTGTCTTATGATGAAGGAAAATTATATTTATGATCTTCTCAAGATGCAATTATAAAACTAAATTTAATTTTCCCTGTTATAGGCAGTCAATATATTTCACTAAAATTTTCTAGAAATGCCAGTAGTTGAGCCAAATATTTAGACTTAACAATATGTGAGAGAAGATTAAAATACTCTAAAGTACCTCTATTGTGCTTCAACAAATAGAGACACAAATATTAGTCGTCAGGTTAGTGGTTTTCAACATCTATGAGCTGCAGAGACTATAAAACAATACAATAGAAACAATACATTACTTACTGAATTGTATATATTTTTACTGGTTCTTCTCTAACCATTCGTGAATCTTGATAATATTTTCATTGTTTTGTTGTCCTGTTTTTTAAAATTTCCAGACTACAAACTGAAGCTTATCTCATTTCCTATCACATCAAAAAGAAATGAGAAACATTTCTTCCTTGGGTGGGATTTTTTTCTTTTTACTTAGTTTTTTTTTCCTACCCAAAGACTGTGTGTGTGTGTGTGTGTGTGTGTGTGTGTGTGTCCCCCTGTCTGTCCATACATACACTCTCTCTCTCTCTCTCTCTCTCTCTCTCTCTCTCTCTCTTTCTTCCCTCCAACTGCTTCATCTTATATCCACCAAACCAACCAGAAGTCACATGCTCAAGCTGTCAGTCTGTTACTTATGTTCCTTGTTCAGAGGTGATAAATGACTAAATATCCTTGGAAAGGTTTGAACTTCCTCACTTTGATCTCCAAACTGGCAGCTAGATGGAGTCAATCCTCATGTATTATCCATCTACACAAACTTATTCACCTCTTGATACAAATTTGAGTGGTGTTTGTACAAACTGTTTGGAGTATGTAACATTTAGAATGCGCTATTTCCATTATATTATAAAATTTGTATGTTGGCTACCTAAATTTATTCTTCAGCCTTCTTTCAATGTATCGTTCTTTGTTGGACATAGCAGTTGTTTTCAGCTGGTGCCATTTGCTCCAGTCGTTTTTTTTATCTCCATTATCTTTATCTCACTTTGGAACCATGTGCTTTAGGGTTCATTCTCAGTACATGGACTACATTGGTTGGTGTTGTTTTAGGTTGACCAATTAATTTCTCTCTCTCTGTCTGTCTCTCTCTCTCTCTCTCTGTTGAATGTTATGTGGAACATAAACCCACCTCCTGTTTTTTTTTTATGTCTAACATGTGCTCTTCTTATGCTCTTTTACTACTTTAGCACTGATGCCATCTATAATCAAGGTTTATAGTTTTTTTTTGTTTATTTCATTGATTTTATATTTCTTGTTTTTGTTATTTCTACCTGAGTATCTGCATCAGATGGGCCGTCCATAATTTCTGATATTGCTTCTAGGTTGTGGAAGAACTTAGCATAAATCTGTCGCTCAAAATAATCTTTCCTGAATTCATGTATTTCAGCTGTTTTTCATGTGTTATCGTCTTCATCTTTGTTTACGCTCCATCTTATTATCTCACGATGTTCTTTCCTTCCATTTCACTAACTCAAAAATATTGTGACTATTATTGTTTTTAAAGCCAGCTTCTGCTAGTTCTGTTTTGTCTTGCAGCTTCTTGTTCTTTTCTATCCTAACTGTTGTTTTGACTGGTTTCTTCAGTTCTTTTGTATCTTTCCTCAGCTTAAATAATATTGTTTCTGTTGTTTCACATTTCTGTTCAAGCATTTTCCCTTTGTTCACATTCAGTCTCTAGTTCTAAGGGTACCCCACCCCACCCCATATATTTCATGTCACTTGTTTCTTTTCTAGCTTTGTTTTTTTGTCTCTTTGATAAACACACACACCTTACCTCTGTCATCCATTCCTAGCTGGAGCAAAGGTGTGAAAGTGCCTCCTACTTATATCTCAGACTTTCTTCATCAAGTTTTTCTTTATTATCAACTTTACTCAACAAAGTATAATTTTGGCACTTGAATTCTTTTTTTTTTTCTGTTTTTGTGTGTAGGTTTATAAAAATTTACTAAAAGTAAGAAATGACCAAAACCCATTTCAGCTGAGTGGTGATACACTCTAGTAGTTTTAATAAAAGCTTCCACATTCCCTGAATAATGGATATAGTATATCTGATTGAGAATCTGGTTATTGTTCAGTGAGACATTTTCCCAACTGGCATGACAGAAGATTTGTTATTGCAACGATGTTTATTGCATAAAACCACAGTTGCTCTGATCCTTGATCTGTCAGTTCCTTGGTATCATATTTTTTTTTGTAATATCTGGATAATTCCTGGATTGATTTTTTTCTAACTTACACACACACAATAAATTGGTAGAATGGTTGGTTGGACGTTCTCCAATTCTCCACACCCTGAGTTCAATTTCTGTCCTGTTACCATTAAAACCATTAAACAGTGACACTTTTATTAATATTAGTGGAAATGGCTTCTTTGGTTTGAGAAGAAGACTGACTGTCCCCATCACCTTATGTGTATACACACACATACCACTCCTATACACATGCATACATGTATATATATATATATATATATATATAT
>NC_069006.1:6470829-6474763 GCF_001194135.2 Octopus bimaculoides | reverse complement strand
ATATATATATATATATATATATATATATATAAGGGCATCCAGGTGTAGAAATTCTGCCAGACCAGATTGGAGCCTGATGCAGCCATCTGGTTCGCCTGTCCTCAGTCAAATCGTCCAACCCATGCTAGCATGGAAAGCGGATGTTAAACGATATATATATATATAAAATTATATGAATCACAAGGATACACGACTGCATCTGCCTGCTAGAGATAAGAGTTAAAACACTTGTTCAAACCACCAAAGTAACACTGAAAATAACAGAATCAACAATACTCAGGTGAGTACACACAGATAGAAAGATAGATAGATATACACACATGTATTTAAAAATAAAGAAGCTGCAGCTTTAAAAAAATGTAATTTTCTTTAAACATATTGCTTGTAAGTTATTTTAATGAGTTTATTTCAATACAGTTAAGATTTTAAATGTTGGAGGTGGGGATAAAATAATGTGACAAGAAAAACAGCTTTACATTCACTCCCTTTCCACCAATCATCTTCCAGAAACAGATTACATTAACCAGAATATATTGACTGTCATCAGAAAGATGAAGCTTTTCTATGAATAAATAGATAAATGTGAGAAGATTCCTTCTTTGATGCTTGTTGATTTTTTTCACAGTAAAGAAACAGACTTAAAATACTTTTTACATCAACATTCCCATCCCTCAGCCTCAGCAGCTAATGTCACAAATTCGAACAAGCAGATTTTACTGGCTCTGTTTTGTGCCAGTGAATTAATATTTATGTTTTAATTCTATATTGCATTCAATTTTTGTATAATCAGCTCAAAATGCCAGTTGACTACATGGAGTCTCTCTCTCTCTCTCTCTCTCACTCACTCACTCACTCACACACACACACACACACACACACACACACACGCGCATCTAACTGTCTCCAATAGACATATTAGTATTTCCTATTTAACTAGTTTCCTTTCACAATTCTTCCTATTAGCAATAAAAGTGTCAAAGATGTTTTAAAATTGCCCCCCTTTCTCTGTACCTACCTCTTCTACCTTTCTTCATTCTGATTGCAATTTATTTTTTCTTCTTCTTTCGCTTCTTTGCAAAGGGCTTTTTAACATTTGCTTTTCAGAAAACCATGCTGAAGACTATTTAGTATTTATTGAGAATTTCATTTAATATTCAGACAGAATAGTTCAGATGCCATCCTTTGAGTTTTCTTATCTAAGCTTTTCTCGCATTTTCATTTTACTAATCTGTAATGATATTTATCAATGTACCTATAAATAATACTAAACCTTAAAAATATAAAATACTTCTTTTTTTCTATTTTAAATTCTATTAAGTTTTGTAAACTCAGAATTTTATCACTATTTAAAAAAATTTTATGTTATTAATTCAGTAGAAAATTCCTTGATCACTGAAGCTTGTTGTATTCAACATAATTATGTTTTTAGAAGTGAATTTGTAACATTCACTTTCTAACATTGTAAAGAAATACTTGATTATTAAGTAGGACTCTAAGCAAACACTAATCATCTCTCTCTCTCTCTCTCTCTCTCTTGTTCAGTGCTTAGAATATTTTCCTTCAGAGAAAGAGAGAGTGTTTTGACATGAAAGAACTGTTTCAATGAAAATATCTCAAATATTCTGCTGCTATTCATGCCACAATCTTTAATATTGTATTTGGTGCTAATTTACTACATTATGTATGACATGTGCAAGTGGTTGTGAAAGCTGATGTCAAACAGAAAGACAGAAAGTAGAGAGCAAGGCCAAATGTTCTGGTTCAGTGCAATAAGTTAATGTTGACATTAGGTCTAAAGGAACTTGGTAATTAAAGTCTGGCATTAGGGCATGACAGAGACATCTGAAGTATATAAGGGGTTAGTTTATAATGTATGGAGCTAGAACTAAAGAACTAGATCTCGTTAGGCAAAGACTGAACAACCAAAAATAGCTTATGTTCACTGAGATAGGATCTATGAGGATTTTATTGGAAGTTTTGTGACCACTCATGTTGTTGTTACTCTGTTCAGTCAAAATGCATGTGCAACTGGCATTCATTTGCACTCACCTTACAACGTCAGTTAAAAACGATGTTTTCTATTTATGTTCAAAAATTACTGGAGATATTCTAATATTGTTTTGAAATGGCTCTATGGTTTTACGATGGTTGAGAAATTCGAGTGGCTGCACCAAATTTTGCTTGAAGCACAGCAGATCTGCCACTGAATGCCTTTGAAATGCATTGTCAGGCTTTTGGCAAACATTCTTTAGGTAGAAGACAGGATTTTGAGAGGTATCTAGATTTCAAGGCCAGTTGAGTATCATTTCACCATGATGAGTGTTCAGGGTAGCCAATCATTAACAGAACATTAAACAAGAAATTGGAAAAAATTTTGTGAATTCCCTCTTGTGAAGGTGCATGGTGTAGTGGTTGGGGTTTAGTTCTCAGAATCATCAGATCATAGGTTTGATTCCTGAACTAGTCAGCATGTTCTGTTCTTGAGTAAGACACTTCATTTCATGTTGTGTGGGGACCAGTATGTCAAAGAATGAACCCAATGTTTCCTCTGTGTGCCATGATAAAGGCAGCTAAAAGAAGTTGAGGTAGGATTTGTACTCTGACCTTATAAAACCCTCATCAGCAATGACTGCCCAAGAAAACCTATGGGCTGGAGGGTTATTGCTTGAGTGGTGCAAAGGTGTCATCAGCTAGGAGTAGGAGGGAATCACCAACAAATGCTGGATGCAACAACATGCTGTTACAGTACATGACCTCATACTACAGCTACTACTGCTGTTTCTTGCTGCTGCTACTACTACTACCCATGATGACTGTCATCACAAAATGACTGAGATTAATTGTGGAGACTGTAAGGAAGTTCTCACACAAAACATGAACATGTTCTGCATGGCTGTACACTTTGTTCCCTGGCTCTTGATACTCAATCAAATGGCCACGTAGAAGTTCCATCATTGGTTTAAACTGTTGAATGCACTGTAAGAATGGCAACACACACGCACAGTTTTAGACTTTAGCAAACTTGATATTATCACTTAATATTCATACGTTCTTTTGATTTCAATTCTTTTGACTTACACTCCCTAAGCATCTTTTGCTAAGTTTCTGTAGCATAAAAGTAGTCTCAACTGTACAATAGTATAAAATATATTATTTAAAAATCATTTCCTAATACACAAGTTTATACGATTGTTGAATAGTTGGGACCCCCCAGCCCTCCCCATACTCTAAAAAAAACCTGCCTTTAGAAAATTTGCACTGCACACCTTCCTTATTGATTGAGACAAGTAATAAAGACAATTTGTTAAACTACCTGGTAATGTTTTTTCCATGTTTAGACATTAGTGGTGGAAAAACAGGTTTCAATTACTTTGAACATGTGTGAAATTGTTTTAATCTATCTACTTTATCGGTTGATCTGTCTATCCATACCTACTTATCTATGAAATAGCCGACAGTCTCCAGAGACTCATCTTCATAATAAAGCATTGTAAAAAGTATTTTAAATTAATAATTCATTCATAATTCAGAATATAACCTGAGATTGATAATCACTTTGAGTTCTCTTTAGAGGATGATAATAATAATAATGATAATAATAATAATAATAATAATAATAATAATAATAATAATAATAATAGCAATAATAATAATAATAATAATAACAACAGTAATAATCTCTCAAATGTAAGTAATGGAAAATGGATGGATGGATAGACGGACGGATGGATGGATGGATGGATGGATGGATGGATGGATAGATGGGTGGGTGGGTGGTCTTATAGATGAAGAGATTGAGGGATGAAAACATAAATGGACAGATAGATGAATGGATAGATGAATAGATACATACATACATACATAGACAAATAGACAGACAGATAGACAGAAAAATAGACATAGATATAGATGAATATATATATGTGTGTGTGTA
>NC_069006.1:6470555-6470819 GCF_001194135.2 Octopus bimaculoides | reverse complement strand
AATAATAATAATAATAATAATAATAGCAATAATAATAATAATAATAATAACAACAGTAATAATCTCTCAAATGTAAGTAATGGAAAATGGATGGATGGATAGACGGACGGATGGATGGATGGATGGATGGATGGATGGATGGATAGATGGGTGGGTGGGTGGTCTTATAGATGAAGAGATTGAGGGATGAAAACATAAATGGACAGATAGATGAATGGATAGATGAATAGATACATACATACATACATAGACAAATAGACAGAC
>NC_069006.1:6466075-6470545 GCF_001194135.2 Octopus bimaculoides | reverse complement strand
CGTAGTTATTGTAGTATTATAAAACTTCTACTCGTCAGTATAATATGGTCAAGAAAAATAGAAATAAACAGTGAATCAACATACCAAACGAACACCATGTATCCAGCATAGCATATAGACGACTGTTCATCGCTATTTCCCTATGTAAGTGGCGGGAATTTCGAATTGCATCTCGGTAAATATGCCTCTTACTCAGAATAAATTCAGCACTGAATATATTCTGGTAAGAGAGAGAGAGAGAGAGAGAGAGAGAGAGAGAGAGATCAATTTGATCTGGAACTGGATTGATAATTCAGTTGTTTAAATGAAGTTTGTGTGAAAGTGTCTTTCCTATTAATTCCTTAGGGAATTTAATATCTAAAGTTTCAAGTTTTAAACAATTTAGAAAATATTGGAATTGGTTGTGTAAGAAGAGTTCTAATATGACACTCCATGAAGAAAAATAAAACAATAATTTACAAATATTTTATACAATAAACTAAAATATTCTCAATTTAACTTGTTATCTGATTACACTATATCGTAAATTAAATTTTACTTTAAGAAAATTAGATTTCCATTTTATTTTTCTATTATATTTTTGATGGAAAATAAGCTATTAAGATTTTAAAACCAAAACCAAACCCACCAGCTATAGAAAAGATGTAAGTTTACTTTTAAATCTTGATTTGCCACTATTAAATAAATAAACAGGAGCAGAGGGTTGAGGAGGCAAGTTGGTGAGCTGCTTGAGTTCAAATCCTAGCTATATAGCTTTATAGCATTAAACTGACAGTTTCTGCCCCTTCATACACACTTCACCTCTCTCTATTACTACTATAAAGTTGCCTGGCTTGGTGGTCAGGGCATTTGGCTGATGATCATAGGGTTGTGAGTTCAGTTCCCTGTGGTGTGTTGTGTCCTCAAGCAAGACACTTTATTTTGTGTTGCTCCTGTTCATTCAGCTGTACTTCAAAGGGCCACCTTTGTCACATTCTGTGTCAACCTGAATCACCCTGTGAACTATGTTAAGAGTATGCATGTCTGTGGAATACTCAGCTACTTGCACATTAATCTCATGAGCTGGCTGTTCTGCTGATCGATCAGTTAAAACCCTCATTGCTGTAACTGATGGACTATCAGTTAGTTACTATAAGGGCCTTTGCTACTTGTATCTGGTTAGTCTCCTCCTCTCAAGCACTCACTTATCTAACCTTCACCCCTTTTGTTGCATCACCCGCATCCCCCCACCCCCGTATTTGACTCCACTCGAACTACTGTGCCCTATTCTTCCACTCCAACACATCAGCCACTTAGGAATCTTCTCCCTGCTCATGTCTTTCCTGCATCTGTTTATTTCACATTTTAAACAAAACATTAAAGGCATCAGTCTCACCAGCCACAGAGGACCCGTGAGGATCATGGTCTCTTTCTCCAGACTCAGTAAACACAAAAGTATATCGATTTCACTCCATAATTATGCGAATGGTGGGAATAGTCCTCCTCCACCACCACCACCACCTGGCACTTGGCTGTCACTACCAGAATAAACTCTGATATAAGCAGTCAAGTTGGAAACCTAGTTTGATGGACTGCTTCCTATTGCAGTTATGGTTTCTCCCCCACCTCAACCCGTTCGTTCCCACCAATCAGTCATGGATGCTGTTTTGTCTTCTTGCTAAAACATAAAACAAAATGGAACCCCAAATGGAGGCACATTCAGTTAAAATGATTTTGCCAAACAGTTTCTGCCTTGGAACTCAGAAAAACAGCTTAAAAAGATAAATAGAAGAAACAATAAAAATTATTTGTAAACTAATATATTAATGTATACAACACCAGGTATAATTAATTTAATTCCAGATAAATATTTTAAGTACAGATGTATAAGAAATTGAATGCCAAATGTATAACACATTTAATGCCAGATAGACATTTTATTAAAAACCAAATTTATGAAGTAGTGCTTTGAGCTTCTATACACTCATTCTGCTAGAAATAGCAGCTGAATTTCTCTGTATAGACAGTATGAATAACAATGTGTAAAGTCATTTCTAAAATGCTTTTGATCATAGACATGGACATCAATATATAAAACATTGTTTTGTTAACAATGAAACCTGGTCTGTGCACAATATAAGAACTTGTGAAGAAAAAAAAAGAGAATGATTTGATTCACTAGTAGAAGAGAGTCGGCAATCCAGTAAATGTTGCTGTAGAATTGGGGCAAATGTGTCTATGGCCTTCTTATTTCTTCAGTCTGTCTAATTTCAGTTCCACTATAATTGGGTTTTGCCTTTTGTCTCTGTTGTTTCATTAGAATAAGTGAATATCATCACAGAGATCAAGTTAATCCAATATATTTATGTTTTCCTTTGTCTTGTTTTAATTTCTGGACTTAGTACAAGTCTAGCAAGCGATTTGATCTGAGGTTGTGAGTTGAAATCGAAGTCACTACATCATTGAAGAAGCATTTAATTATACATAAACCTATTAAATTCACTTTAAATTTATTTCATGAAGTGTCAAAATATCTGTTGCACACTTGTGACCTGGCACCAACTTAGGTGCACATTTTATGTGTTAGAAATAAATGTTTACTGTAATGTTATACAGTAGTAGTAGACAGAGGGTGACATACTTTGTTTCACTAAAAATAAGATGGCACTCCATAAAGATAAATTGCTTCCACATTAAACATTGTATAATTGTTAAATAAGCCATATTTGGTGTTGGATGTAAGAGTTAGCATGCATGGTTCAAAAATAGGTAATTAGTGTTTAATTTTCATGTACAGGCATAAAATATTCTGACTTCAAACAATTTCACAACACCATAAAGTGTCACAATATACACGTTAGGAAGTAGTTTTTAGAGAGTGAGAGGTCAGCTTCTTGAAACTTGAGTTCAAAGACCTCTAAGATACTTTTAACATTTAGGACTAAAGTCCTGTTTTATAGAGGGGAAAGCAACAATATATGTTAAGGGGGGTGAGTGTATATGAGAGGCATGGGGGCAATAAATATTGCTCTGACTTCATTGGCTGTCAGTCTTTGGGTAACCTTGTTAGATGATGAGATAAGTGAGGTGAGGTTATGTAAAATGAAGTGGAACTACACAAATACTCAGTGTTGGGGGTTTTCACTACAATATACAGGGTGATTGAAAAGTAACTCCCCATTTTAAAATAGTTATAAATTATTTATTAATTGTAATTTTTTTCTCAAATTTTTTTCATGTTTGTTTTTTTAAGTATGAGAATTTAATCTGTAATCGTATGGCTCTTGTCATTCATGAATGGCTGAATGTCCACTTCTCTGGGGGATCTATGGGTTATCCTGGTCCACATCCTGTGATTTCTTTCTTTGGGGTTGGTCAAAGGAACAAGTCTTATGTACCAAACCAAAGACTTTGGAAGGACTTGAAGGGCGAATACATGAAGTTATGTCTTCTTTCATCTCACCAGAGTTCCTGGTGTAATCAGTTGATGCAATTCCTGGGCAACTCAAGAAGCTGGTGGCGACACCTGGAGCCCATATCAAATTTTAAATAAAAACTCATTCTAAAAACTTTCCTCTCATATCCATTGTAAAAATTACAATTAATAAATAATTTATAAGTGTTTTAAAATAGAGAGTTACTTTTTAATCACCCTGTAGATGTCAGTCATTCAAATGAAGGAAAAATGAAATCTCAGAAGTGGAGCTGAGGAGAAGATTGATGAAGGATTAACAAACTTGAGGCTTTATTGGAACTGGTTTCTTACCACAGAATTTAGAGTTCAAATTTCAACAGCTAGTTTCATTCTTCAGGGTCAGTTGAGTTATTGTAGGATTAGAAAAGTAATAGTAAAATCCTTTAAGAGGATAAATTCCATCAACTATATATGTATGTATGTATGATGCATGTATGTTTGTCTTTGATGAAAATGTTTGTAAATATATACAGATATAACTTCAAAACATTCTCCAACTCCAAGCATGTTGAAAACCTATCTTTGAAATTTAAACTAGAACTTATCAACATTTATTTTAGGTTCCAAAACTCTCTTTGTTCTTTTCCTTCATATCTCTTATCATCCCATCTTGTCTCTTTCATCCTTCTCTCCTTGTTCTTCTTATCTTCTCCTTACTTTTCTTCCCTACCCCCTTTTTTGTCTATCATTCCATCTTGGTTTTTCTGTCTTAACACCATTTTTTTGTGCTTCTCTTTTCTCCCCTCAACTTCTTTGCCTCTTACCTTTCCATTTCTTGCCTATTTTCTCTCCCTATTTACACCCCTTCCTGTCTTCGTCCCTGCCTCTCTCCCTTCCCTGTCTTTACAGCTCTTCTCTCTTTTCCTAGTCCTTGCTTCTCTCTCTTCTCTTCCTTTCTCTTCTCTATCTTGCCTCTTCTAATTGGTTATATTTGAACACATGGTCATTAAGGTCAGCCTTTCCATCACCATAACTACACAACTAACATACATTTATTATATTTATCTTTTTTTTTT
>NC_069006.1:6457934-6465958 GCF_001194135.2 Octopus bimaculoides | reverse complement strand
ATATATATATATATATATAAAAGCTTTCTGTTTGTTAGGTTTTAATGAACTTCTTTGATAGTAAACTTTCCTTCTATCCCTTAGCAATCTTTTGTTTTGATTCACTTTCTATTAAGATTCATAATTGTTAAATAATGACTTTAGTATTTCATTGCCAAAATATATTTCCAGCAAAATTCAGATAAATTCCTCTTTATGAATGCAACATGTTTTTAAACAGAAACAAATAAAACATCAAATAGCATACAAAGCTCTCAAATTTGGCTTCCTTCCAAATTGGAAATATTATTCACAAAATATAAGACCAAATTAGAATGATGGTAAATTTTTGACTTTTCCTTCTCTATTCTTCAGTAAAAGAAAATTTAATTCTTTAATCAGAATTGGCATAACAGTAAACCGTTAAAGCAATACAACCTGATCCTCCCAAGTTTTCACTACAATTTGTTTATAGTCAATGTTTATGGCTACAGAAGCACTATAATTTGCTCTATTGTTGCGTTTGTAATTTTTGATCATATGACATCAGTAATCCATTCTTTTCTCATTTTCTCTTGACCTTCCACTCCATTCCATTTCTCTTGAGGTTTCCCTGATGCAGTAGAATGTCTTATTTTTCTGTTCTGCTCCTTTGACCAATATATTTATCAATTCTCAATGACTTACCATTATCAATTTGATGATAACCAGTTGCTTATTCATTAGGCACCCCACAGGAATATCTTTATTATTTATTTGAATGATTGCCCTGAGCTACTCAAATGTCTTTAGGTAATATCATTTTAGACATATTGCTATACATGCATTTGTTCGTGTGGCTGCTTCTGTCTGTGCTTATAAAATTGTGTGTACACGTACAAGAGAGAGAGAGAGAGAAACTGTTTTGCTTTATGTGTTTATGCATTTCAGTACATATGTATTTCTGCATATAACAAATTAGTATGTATGTGTCTGTGAGTGTCTATGTGGGTGTGTATATGTAAGTACAGAGTATAATTTAGTTAGACCTCCTGTGTACTGTTATAAGATATTCACGAGAGACAAAAGTTGTAATTTATTTCTACAGTAACCCTACTTATTTCTTAGTAACATTTACTTGATACTTGCTCTCTAACTATTTATGCAATGAAGACACTAAACTAACATTTAAAGGGTTAATTTGTCTCTTTACTTTTCCTCAAGCTCATAGCAACTCTATTTTCTAATGAAATAGTCTACATTTCAATTAATTTTGAAAATAATCAAGAATTTGGAAGGGTTTAGTAAAATAACTAGTTTTCCTAATATTAAGCTGGTGTTTGGAACCCAAAACCTCATTACAATTCAGAAGGTTTTAATTTTAGTTACAGACACTTTAAAACCACTAGTTTTTGTATTTAATAGAAGATGCAGTTATTCCAGGTGAGTTAATAAATTATCATTTCTGTAATTAAATCAATTGTATTTGTTTTGTATAATGATTTTACTCCCACTTTGTCTTGTTGTTCCATTTCCTCCTACTCTCCCACTTTTCAAACATTACTCTTCGTTATCCCCATCTACTAAGACTGAGACACTCCTTCACACTAATCACCCACAAGCTATCTTTTACACTTCAAATATATGTGCTGCTTTTTCATCAAAGGAAATTTGCATTCCTCTTTGAAGAAATGTTAATGTAAATTATTATTATTATATATATTTTTATGTTCATTTTACACATCTAGACTGTTCTCTCATAAACCAAACAGACTTCTAGAGCCAAAGGAAATTATATCTATTTTACATAGAATTGAATTGGTGAGAGAAAGGCAGCTTTCTCAAGAAGGAATGATGCTTAACAACTGTACTTTAATTACTTATAGTATAGGTTAATTAGCTGCCTGGAAAGTATAAACATTGTTGTTGTTATTTCATTTGTTATTAGTGACACCAAGAAAACAAAATAAAAGAGAAATTTCTATTCTAGCAGCATGCTTATTAGGTTACAAAAACACCTTGTTTTATCACATAGGTATCATGATTCTTATCATACAGAATGATATTCTATTTTTCGTTGAAATAAAGGAATGATGTACTAGTGTGGTTACCTTCTTGCCTTGTCTAGGTTTTGGGTGGGATTTGAACTCTGAAATCCTTTTTACACACAGTTCTCTTAGTAACCATTTACAGCTATGTGGACTGGGAAAATGAGAGTCAAATTTCTTTGTTAAGGAACTAGTACAGTAATAGGAAATGAACCAGTCATTCTTTGGCTAGTAGGTCAATATCTATCTCTATGAATTCAACCACTGTGTCTCCTTAATCTCATATTTGAACTATGTCTTTGTGGTATTACAATTAAAAAAAATAATAATGTCTATAAGTTCATTTCGTTGAGTCAATTAGTCTACCCATCACCACTTATCATTTTTAATTCAAAAGTTTGTGACTACAGCAGTCAATTGAGTGAAACAATTCTACTTCATAAATAATTCCAAATATGCTGAACAATACTCCCAACTTCTGCATGGCTTTTGAAGTCTTATCTGGTTTCAGGTAGTTCTAAATGATTTTTGGTGTAACAGCTGTTTAACCTGTCTTCAGCAACATTAAATGAAACAGCACACATTTCAAAAGATATCATTGTCATTATCACTTCCGTCATCATTGCCATCATCGTCATTGTTGCTATCTTTTGTGTGGACCTCTAATATTCTGAGATTTGATGTCAGCTTCCTTCTTGTGTTTTCTTCATACTTCTTTTGGCACTGGGATCTTTCTGCATCCATTAGCCAGATTGGCATCCTGTCAAATGTCTTTTTTCAAGCTGACAATCTCAGAGTAAGATTACTTGCTTTTTGCTCAGGACTTCTCTGACAAAAAATTCTCTGTTTGAGGATTGAACTTATTTCCCTTAATTCTTTTTCATCAGACGTTAAACACCTTTTTCTTGCTTTCCCATTCACCCTTCCAGGATTGTTAAGACAAAACATCTAATATTACATGCTGTATTTATTGAGTTTGTTACACCAACTCGTGGTTTTAACATATTGAAGGCAGAGAGCATTCCCCTAAATGTGGGTAACCATGTACCTCCAAATACAAAAACCATAGTCAGTTTTAAAACCCCACTAGTAAAGTTTCTAAAAACCTCTCTGAAATATATTATTGAAGCCCAAAGACCCAAACAGTAATTTGATAGAAGCTGAATAACTGTAAATTTGTAATTTTATGATTTATTATTTTCATGAGCACAGATGCCCTCACATATGTTATACACACGTAATTCACCCCTGTTACTAAAAAGACTCCCCATCTCTGCTATATTAGATAATATTGGCAATTAACAACCACTATCATTATTATTGCTACCATATAACGTTAACTCACACACACACACTACACTGATGTATAAGCCATTAATCTTACAAACCTATATAAGTAGATATTTTGTTTCGGCGTCATAGGAAATAGAGAAAATATGAAACTGTCCCATAGTGGATATCATAACTGATCAATATTTATATTTAGATGATTTACCAAACCAATAGATCAGAATTGGCTGCTCAGTATTTCAGCAAGTTCTGACTTTCGTCTTAGAACCATCTGGTAATCTGGCAGTGAAATTAAAGTTGATATCTGTTGAAGTGAAATAATCAATGCTTCTTTCATCTAAGGCTAGCAAATGAACAGCATTTCTAACCAAATGAAAATGCTCACGTCCCGCTTTGATGATGATGATGATGATGGTGATGATGAAAAGACATTAGTTAATGTTTATACATTCTCTATGTGATGGTTTTTGACTCAATATCATTTAGTGATAGTGTTGTATGTCAGTGTTTGGGTTTTTTTAATGTTTATGGTTGTTTACATTCACACATACACAGATACATATGGAACTCATAAAGTTAATCCCCAATGTAATATTTAGACATGAAGAAAACATTATGGTTTATATAAACTGCTTATAAGCTCTGTATGTATATATATATATATAATGTACATGTGCATAGATATCCAAATATATGCAACCTAGCTGCTGGTGCTTATATAAACTATAAAGTTTATATATATATATATATATATATATATATATATGATATTGTTTTTTGCAATCTTCCATGAAAGCATGCCTGACCATTGTGCTGTTGTTCTTCAGAACTAGGGGAAATATTACCTTGCTGGGAAACAAATGAGGGCTGGTACCTGGGAGAGTGTCCTGCCATAGAAAATCTGGCACCACAAATTTCGCCTGACTCATACAAGTATGTGGAAGTGGGCACTAAACGGATGATGATGATGATGATGGTGATGGTATACACACACACACATGCACACACACTCACACACATGTTGATACCACTATGTTTATGTTAGTTCTTGATAACATGTTTATGTTATCTGCTGCTGAAAGCCTATTTATTTTAACTTTATTGTGATAATGCATTGATGTCAATATGTTTATATTAACTGTTGAAAACATCATGTTTATGCTTAACCATTTATGTAAACTGTTGAGAACTGTCTGTTTAATTTAGCTTATCTCTTGTTGGCAGTATATTTGTCTGCATTAGTTCTTGATGACAGTGTATTTGTATTAACTGTTGACAACAGATTTAGTTTTACATTAACTGTTGACGACAACAGGGGTTGTGTTAGCTGTGGACAATAAGAGGGGTTTGTGTTAACAGTTGATAATAACAGGGGTTTGTGTTACCTTGACAACTACAGGCTCCTGTTTGTAGTTGACAACAGTAAGTTATGTTAACTATTAATGATAGAAAATTTATTATTAGCTGTTAATGACAGTATGTGTGTGTGTGTGTGTATCTTTTAGTTAGTGTTATGTGTTTATTCAGTAACTGTTTAGTAATGTGATAGATTACATTATCTCGATAATATGGCCATGTTTTTGTGAGCAGTCTATCTTATTAGGCTTTTATTTATGAAGTGTATTTGTAGCTGTACCAGTTTCCATCTAACTTTGTATATTACCATATTTTCTCCGAGTCTACAGAATCCTCTCTTTCTCTCTCTCTCTCTCTCTCTCTCTCTCTCTCACAAGTGCTGTTATTGATCACCATATAAAATAACCAGTCTCGTTCACTTCTATCCTGCTCTATTGATCAACTTTTACTAAATATCCTTTTGAATATTCAAAACCACTTTCTCTCTCACAACTGGCTTCAACTATTTTCCTTAATTTCCTCAGCTCTTTCTTTATACTCCTCTGTAATTTCTATGCATTTTGTCAACGAGAAGAATTTTATTGAAGCTTCTCACTGTGTTATTGTCTGTTTTCATATTCTTCCTCACACCTGGCTACATTCAAAATTTCAAATAGAAATCAGTTCTTAATGTTTGTATAGTGCCTCTAATCTTTATGATCTTTTACTGTGACAATATATTGACGAGCAAAAGTTCATTTTCATTTCACATTAATCTTGTTAGTTTTTAACTACCGTTGCCTTCCAGTCACAGAAATTTTGTTATTCCTATCACTGGCATCAACCTTCTTTATTATTTGTAGGCGTTAAAACTTAAAAGTCTTGTTAGCTTAACTTTTTGCCAAGAAATCAATATTATTCACATGAAGCTTTCATCAATATCACACTTTTGTTGTCAACTTCTCCCCCCCCCCCCAATCCTATAAAGACAAACAGTTTTTTCAGATTCATGAAATGAAATTGAAAAACAAATCCATTAATTATAAATAGCTAACTTGCAAAATAACTTCACTGAATGAAGCAAAATTATAAAACAAATGTTTTTTTTAAATCTAAAAGTTATATATATATATATATATATATATATATATATATATATACATACACACACACACAATATATATATATATATATAATTGTTTTTTGCTCTCTAATGTAACATGCTTAAAACAAAATTTCCCTGTCTAATAGAATTAACCTTTTACATTCTTCAGTGATTTCATAGCATTAAGTTCGATATAGGTGAAGGCCTATATTTGTTTAATTTTTTGTTAACAAATCTTTGAATCTCATCTCACACTGGCACGTATCAAAAAAAAAAAAAAATAGGAAGGTGGAATGGAATCTCGACTCTAAACCGTTATTGAATCTCTTTCAGTCTGCTCTGAAATCTGTTATTATTTCAACCAACAATGGAATTCTGTTATTCCATGCCTTGTACTAGTCGACTATGTTGGTTACTATATTGATTGTAGAAAATTATTTCCTCCCATCTTAATATGTTACATAATCAGTTAAGGTTACTTAGATTTCCTTTTCACTTAATCCTTTGTTGTCAAGTTAAGGAAATAAAACAACCAAATCAATATTCATTCTGAACACATCATTGCTTGTTGCTAGTGATAGGATGTAGGGAGCTTCATTTAATGGTTGCCTTCTTTTGTTTTTAGTATTACATATATGGGTTTAAACACTATAACTGTTGTTTTGTTTAATGTTGCAAGCAATGGACTGGAGGTTGGGGTGTGGTAGTGGACTTCAGTGCCTACCTCAATAGTTTATTGTGACTTTTTGCAGAAGACACAAAGGCTGCTGCAAAAAGCTGATAGCAGCATCTGAGACGTGCTTGGTGGTACCAGAGGCAAATTTGCCAGCTTGGATTGTCTGCCCTTCAAGCTTGTCATATGCATGTTAGAACTGTTTGTTATTGTCTTGGCAGACATCTACTGCAATTGTCAGCCGAATCAGAGAATTCCAAGTTCTTATTTCTTTATTGCCCACAAGGGGCTACACACAGAGGGGACAAACAAGGACAGACAAATGGATTAAGCCGATTATATCAACCCCAGTGCATAACTGGTACTTATTTAATCGACCCCAAAAGGATGAAAGGCAAAGTCAACCTTGGCGGAATTTGAACTCAGAACATAGCAGCAGATGAAATACCGCTAAGCATTTCGCCCAGCGTGCTAATGTTTCTGCCAGCTCACCACCTTTTCCAAGTTTTATGAGGTGGAGAGCAGTAAAAGTACCAGTCAAGTACTGGGGTTGATAGTATTGACTAAAACCCCTTCCCTCAAAATTGCTAACCTTGTGCCTAAATTAGAAACCAAAGGATGGGAAATTGGCAGAGTCATTAGCACATCAGACAAAATGCTTACAGTATTTCTTTTGACTCTTTATGTTCTGAGTTCGAACTCCAACATAGCTGACTTTGCAAACCTCCTGTTTTCAGGTACTTGCCTGATGATATGTAGAAAACAATCTGTCTACTGATCTGTAGGCTTCATAAGAATTATTCTGTGATTCATAAGAGTGGAATTTCCCTGAAGAATTTTTTACATATGGTATTCAGTTTTCTAAAGTCTGTACCATTAGCCCATTTGAGTTATTTCCCTTAGCTCATTTTATCTGCTATCGAAATGGATGTCCTCTAGCATACATTTGAAGTTGTATCTTAAAACATGGCTCTTTAATTTCCCAGTTTCTCCTGCTTTGATATCTTTCTTAATCCTCCATCACTTTCAATATAATCTCACTAACCACTCAGTTACATTAGGACACAGTAAATATTAATTGTTAATATGAAAATTATCAATTTATTACCATTTAATTTTTTTTCTTGGTTTTTGTTCTTGGAAACCATAATTTCAGGATTAATTAATTGAAAATGCTTTTACTCCCCAAATCACATTTTAAGTTTATTTTGGAAACCATAAAAAAAAAATTGATTTTAATTGGTTGTCAAATTTCCATTTGAAGAGTTGTGTGTTTAAAAAGACAATAAGCTTATATATTACTCTGACAGTCATTATTCATCTTTGCTATGAATATTCATCTCCTTTCTCCATCAGCTTCAAAGAAATTATATATATCCATTGATGGAAATGTATTTTCTGGTTGTTTAAAAACTCAATAACTTTAAATACGCTGCTGCTACTACTGCTGCTGCTGCTACTGCTGCTGATGATACTCTGTAATTTATTTTTCTCTCGACTGGATGAAAAGTTAGGACTTTATCCAGTGACCAGACCCAACCACTCAAAATTTCCTTACCCTTAACTGCAGAAAGCAGTTTTATATATATATATATATATATATATATATATATAT
>NC_069006.1:6455431-6457563 GCF_001194135.2 Octopus bimaculoides | reverse complement strand
ACTTGTTCTATTGGCCTTTTTTCGCCAAACTGATAAGTTATGGGGATGTAAACACACCAACACCAGTTGTCAAGCAGTGGTGGGAGGACAAACACAAATACACACACTGACACCCACACACATACACATACACCCACACACATACACCGACACCC
This sequence comes from Octopus bimaculoides, assembly GCF_001194135.2. NCBI lineage: Eukaryota > Metazoa > Mollusca > Cephalopoda > Octopoda > Octopodidae > Octopus > Octopus bimaculoides. The sequence continues at coordinate 6,457,408 of NC_069006.1, read as the reverse complement.
ACACACATGCACACACCGACACCCACACATATACACACACCAACACCCACATATATATATGATGGGCTTCTTTTAGTCTTTGTCCATCAAATCTACTCACAAGGCTTTAGTTGACCCAAGGCTATAATAGAAGACACTTGCCCAGGGTACCACCATGAAATTTAACAGTTAAAGGGTCAAAATATTTTCTAATATTTACACCACCAACCAAATATAGACATTTATTTACATGGTAGCATATATTAGACATGCTTGGAGAATTGCCTCCTTTTAATTATCCTTAAACCAAGATATTTCCCTTGTGAATTCAAAAAATCGATGCCAACTGCGTGGCCCCATTTTTGTTATGTTTAATTATCTATGAACTACTTATTTGTATTTCTGAGATGTGTTAGAACTGGCAGAGGGGAGGAGCATCCATGAATCAATATATATTTTTATTGGAAGTCACTCCCCAACAAAGCAACAAGCTGCTAACAATAAAACAACTCTCAAACAACCACTTTGTTGGGAGTTACAAAAGAAAAAGAAAAAAAAAACTAAAGAAACAATAAATAAAATCTAATGATGAGATGTCTTAAAAACCATAAAGTAATTATAAAAGATTAAAAACAAGTCAAGTTTATTTTCATATGGGGAAGGCGTAGCTGTGTCGTCAGAAGTTTAAGTTTACTTCAAAATCAAATGGTTCTGGGTTCAGTCCACACAGTGGCCCCTGGGCATGTGTCTTCTACTATAGCTTTGGGCTGACCGAGGTTTTGGGATTGGATTTAGTAAATGGAAACTTAAAGAAGCCTGTCATGTGTGCACACACTCACACATGCATACATACATACACACACATGCATACATATATATATATATTTATATATATATATATTTATATATATATTTATATATATATATATGTGGGTGTTTACATCCTTGTAATTTAGCAGTTTGGCCAAAGAGACTGATAGAATAAGTAGTAGGGTAAAAAGAAAAAAAAAAGTAGATACTGGAGCCTAATCTGTTTCTTTTAAAATTCTTCAGGGTGGTACCACAATATGACTGCAGTGTAATGAGTGAAACAAGTAAAACAAGATGACAGAACATACATTTATAAGATAGTCATTGGAGGACAGGAACTTTGAGAGTGGGAACTTTTATAAGAAAGTCAACAACAATAAAAAGTTTTATAACTGGCAGATGACCATTGGTAAGCTACAATAAAGTTGTATGTTGGACAAAATGCTTAGTAGCATTTCTTTTGGCTCTTTACATTCTGAGTTCAAATTCTGCCAAGGTCAGCTTTACCTTTGATCCCTTCAGAGCTGATAAAAGAAACTGCAAGTCTAGTGCTAAGGGTGGTCTAGTTGACTTATCCCCTCCCCTTAAAACTTATTGACCATGAACCTTGCAACAGACTGTTGTCCCATTCAGGGGCAATGTTGTGATCTCAGTCACTGGAAACTGGGTATTCAGCCTTATGAGACCAAGAGCTCAAGCTCCCCCCCCAAAAAAAAAGAAAAAAAAAAAGCCATGATTAGATTCTGTGTTTTGTGTGTGCGTAAAACATCAAAGTGCTTAATTTAAGCATTGACAGAGAGACTTGTACAGCAGAGTAATGAGAGAGAGAGAGAGAGAGAGAGAGAGAGAGAGAGAGAGAGCACCTGAAGATGACTGGAGATTTAGTGTAGGTAAAATTAAAATCTAGTTTAGGAAAACACAATGGTGGTTGTGTATGATGAATAACTCAAATGAATTAGTAGTTTACCTTTGATCCCTTCAGAGCTGATAAAAGAAACTGCAAGTCTAGTGCTAAGGGTGGTCTAGTTGACTTATCCCCTCCCCTTAAAACTTATTGACCATGAACCTTGCAACAGACTGTTGTCCCATTCAGGGGCAATGTTGTGATCTCAGTCACTGGAAACTGGGTATTCAGCCTTATGAGACCAAGAGCTTCATAAAAGTCTTCTTGTCTGCTTTCATTATTTA
>NC_069006.1:6454490-6455421 GCF_001194135.2 Octopus bimaculoides | reverse complement strand
TTCCTATTTCTAGACATATTACCTTTCTAGAAATAATCTATTTCACGGATCATACTCCCACCAATAGATCATATTCGTTAACAACATTCACACAACCACTACTTTCATTATCCATGTTTCAGGGCCATAAATCATCACATATTTCTCAAGTATGCTGTCTTTGTCATGGTAATCAACATTGATTTTTTTTTTTTTAGTTCTTTTTATTTAAAAATTTTTCTGCTTTTGCTATGCTGCCATGGGTTGGATGAGACTTTTTGGAGCAGTATTCTCTGATCAGAAGCATTTCTTGACTCTAACCCTTACTTTCAAGTTTGGGCACTTTATTCTACTGGTCTTCACACATGGAAACTGTTGGGCTGCAAGACATTCTGCTTGTATGGAATGTAAATGAATGCTAACACTGGCAAGTTGCATTGATGTAAAAACATGTATATACATATTTAAACATAGAAACACACACACAGACACACACACACACACACATATATACATGCATAAGTGTGTATAACCATAGGTAATTATACACTAAGAAGAAAACCAGCAAGTGGTTTCTTTGCCTGTTAAAAGAAATTGTCAGGTCTTCAAACCACGGAAAATACATTCTCATACATAGTGCGTTGCATGTAATCGGGCAAGACAATTTGAAAAAAATTAAAAAGACCAGTTATTCCTATACCTCAAAGTTTCACCATTAATTATTAGACAATTTTTTGTGGTTTGAAGATCTGACAGCTTCTTTCAGCAGGCAAGGAAACCACTTACTGGTTTTCTTCTTAGTGTATAATTACCTATGGTTATACACACTTATGTACTAAAATAATTTACAGTCTGCGGACAATTTTTACACATGCTGGTCACTGGTATAAATTACTATTTTCAATAATTTTTACCCTTAGTATATTTAGATATATATATATATATATATATA
>NC_069006.1:6452500-6454350 GCF_001194135.2 Octopus bimaculoides | reverse complement strand
AAATATATATATGCACACATTCTCTCTACTTTCAAACAGATTCTGTCTATAAAGTTTCACATTGGTCAATCTGAGGTGTGTGTATGTGTGTGTAATCAATTATTTACCTGAGAATGGAATTTCTTTGTTCTTAGCAACATGAATTCTCTAAAATTTCCTTCTGGCATCATAAATGGTAATTGACACTCCATCGGTTATGAGAGCAAGAGTTCCACTTGATCCGGATAATGGAACAGCTTGCTTGTGAAATTTAGGTGCAAGTGACTGAACACTCCACAGACAGGCATGCACTTAACAAAGTTCTCAAGGAAATTGAGTGTGACACAGAATGTGACAAGGCTGGCTCCTTTTGAATTACAGGTACAACTCATATTTGCCAGCTGAGTGGACTGGAGCAATGTGAAATAAAGCTTCTTGCTCAAGGACACAGTGTGCCATTGGGAATTGAACTCCTAACCTTAAGATTGTGAGCCAAACTCTCTGAGCACTAAGCTGTGCACCTCCACTTGTAAATGATAGTCTAATATGATACTAGGTTTCATGGTACCATTTGGTCTTTGGATACCCCTAGTGAAGTCTATTTTGTTAAAAGGATTTGAACCAGCATCATGACTCCCTTATTTCCCCTGCACACATTGAATTGTAGATGTTCAGCCTAGGAGTTTAGAAAGTTCTAGACAGTTTCATCTTCTATCTCCCCCATCAAAAAAAAAAAGAAAAAAAGCTCTCCTATGATCATAATGGACAGATGACAGTTTAATAACCTGAATCATATGACAAGGCACAGGTGTGGCTGTGTGGTAAGAAGTTTATTTCCCAACCACATGGTTCCAGATTCAGTTTCACTGTGTGACAACTTGGACAAGTGTCTTCTGCTATAGCCTTGGACAGGCCAAACTTTGTGAATAGATTTGATAGACAGGACTGAAAGCCCATCATATGTGTGTGTGTGTGTGTGTGTGTGTGTCTGTGTTTGTCCTCCACCACTGCTTGACTACTACTGTTGGTTTATGTCCCCATAAACATAACTTAGTTCAGCCAAAAAGACCAACAGAATAAGTACCAGGCTTAAAAATAAGTGCTGGGGTCGTGACCTCAGCTAAAAACTATTCAAGGTTGTGCTGCAACATGGCTGCAGTCTAATGACTGAAACCAGTAAAAGATACTTTGAATAAAGCAGTAGTGCTGATGCTGACAATCTCATTTATGCTATGACCATCTGTTCTGTGTTTTCAAAAAGATAGAGAATTTTAAAAAAACAACTCTCTTAGAATTTCATCTGAGTGGGCAAGGGTCACACAAAATGAAGTGTCTTTCACAATAGCACAATGCACTGTTCAATCTGGGAATTGAAATCACAACCTGATTATTGTGAGCCCAATAGTAGACTGCACACATTTTGAAGAAGAGTGTACTATTTTGATTTTACAGTAGATCGGTTAACAGTGCATATGGCACCAAATGGAGAAAAAAACTGACTCAAACAATTCACTTGGAAATATCTGTTTGCTAAAGAAAATAAAAGCTGAAAGTATGTAACATTTTCTAATCTGGGAAATTGGATATGAAATGTTGTGGAGAAAAATAAAGATGAAATTCTTGAATGTTTTGATGGGTTTTTTTTTTCCATTTTTTTTTTTTACCTTAAAAAGGGGTTTTCTACTTATTTATCACAAACATGTTTTAGTTGAATTGTTCTGAAAATATTGAATATTTTCTTGGAATTGTTGAAGTGAAAAAGATCTCTTTTTTTTCTTGATTCTGACTGTTCAACTGTAAAGTTTACCTTTCACCATTTCCAACAAAGTTGGTTCATACAAAAAAGGGTTTGTGTAACTGTTCCACCAGGA
>NC_069006.1:6439193-6452142 GCF_001194135.2 Octopus bimaculoides | reverse complement strand
ATTTTCAGTGTTGTCATAAATGACTTTTTTGTTTTATTCTTTTCAATGAAACGATAACGAAGAGCAAAATATTTTGTTCTCATACATAAAGAAACAGAACAGAAGAAAAAAATTTAATAATTCATAATTCTCTTCTATCAATGGAAAATTCACAGGAATCTGATGTATTGATGAAGTCGTTTCTAGTTCATAGAAATTGGGACTTTGCTCTGACTATACAAATAAACAACTCTCAGTGAAAGTTTCCTTTTTATTTCATAGAAGATTTTCATCAGTTTATTTGGAAAGATAAATGTTACGCTTGGTTGCAAACAATTTTGATCGTGTTTATCATAGATAAGACATTATTAAGTTACCTTTTTTTTATCATTTATAAATATATTTTTGTTCTGGTCAGGAGCACTTTGCTTTATTTCTTCTCTAGTTTACCTCTTTTTTTTTTTATCTTTCTTTTTTATCTTCTTCAATTTTTGGTCAGTCATAGCTATCATTATTGTTGTTGTTATTGTTTTGTCATGACTACTGTCCACTCTAGTCTTGACTGAACGCCAATAAAATCTCCATATTTTATCTCGTCTCTATAAAACATCCGACAATCGTCCTGTCAACTCGTGAACACTATACAACTAAACTACTGAAAGTATTCCTCCTAATGTTATCTCTCTCTTTTATTTTTTAAATATCTTTCTGTATGTATTTATTTAATACTTACTCTAATAACTAAGTGGATTACACTGAGTGAAGACAGCAACTAAAGACTAATTGAATTAATAGTCGTTAGCTCTATTGATCCTATTAGATTGTTTTCAACATTGCTATCACCCATAGCTTGACCAGCACTTTCACTTATGTAAATTTTGGTTCATCCAATTGTTTTTGCTTTTTTATATAATTTAATTTTTTTTTTTCACCTAATCTATTTGCTAGAAAGCCAGAGATGTCTGTGATGATGTAATTATGGGATTAAGTGAGTTAGTACTGTTGATATTTTTCCTCAACACTTTAAGTATTAATTTGAAAGTTATTCATTACAGAGAAAACAACAACCAACAATGTTTTTAGGTGAAGTCTATAATTGTTACAATCATATGTATATATACATGGTTATATAATTTTATGTGTGTGTATATATATATATAACCACTTGTTAATGTGAACAAACTACAAAACTTTTGTACTTGTGTGATTATCTAGTTCCAAAACAAATCCTGCATAATAGATTTTTAAACATTTTTGATTTTTTTTTTATTAAAAATACTTTGTGATCTCTAAGACAAAACCAAAACAGAAAAAAAAAAATTATTTGATTAATTCAAAAGGATTTATTTGAATATTCATGTTAAAGTCTGATATTTTGTAATGAAATCTATTTTATTAGTGAATGTCTGTAATCAGTTTAATGTCAAACTGGACGCTTAAAACGAGACGTAGATAATGTGATTTTTTTTGTGTTCGACTTGCATTATTAATATTGAAAGCAATAATAATCTTTCTCAATTCATTTTTACATATTTCCCCATAGCATTTATAATATTAGGAAAACTGCTTGCTCTATTTGGCAAATAGTTCTTGTGCATAGTGTGTATATATGTATACAGTTATATATCTATGTGCGTGTGTGTGTGCTTCTCTCTTAATTTATAATTGATATTATGAGCTAGCGATATCATGAATTTTTATGTTTCTTTCATAACAAGCCAACTTCAAGGCCTTGTGTTTATGTTATCATTCTTTCCAAATCTATAGAGTATAAAAGTACCTGCACTGAGTAATTCTCAAAAAAACCCTTAGCGACCAGTCTGGTCAAACAGTGGATATCTTAATACATAAATGAACTGTGGGAGTGGGAACAAAATTTAATGTAATGATATTCCATGATTACAGTATGTTGCTATGAATCCAGTTTGGTTTCTGCTATTTATTGTTTAAACAACTGTCTCTATCTTTGCTTTCATTAATGTAATTATCAATTCATTTGAAATACCTGGCCTGAATTACTTTATATTTACCCAAAGGACATGTTCATTATCTGTTGTCTTTTATTTGTTCCAGTCATTAGACTGTGGCCATGCTGGGGCACTACCTTGAAGAACTTATAGTCGAATGAATTGACCCCAGTACCTATTTTTCGACCTGGTACTTATTCTATCGATTTCTTTTGCCACACACACACACACACACACTAATTTCAGCCATTTATCTTGACTCTATGGGATAAATAGTTGGAATGTTTAATGCCCCAGCATTTAATGTCTGTGAGGAATCCTCTAAAATGCACAGTACAAAGTAACCCACCATCACATTCAAAGCTCTTGCTCATACATTTGCTGGCTCCTTCCTCTGACTCATCTACTTCCACTGCTACTCAAAGGTAGTTGATCTTGTTCCATCTTTATTTAGCCCTGCACCCCTCCCCAACTCAATTATTTCTCCTCTCATCACCTGCACTGTGTCCTCCACCAACCCTAAGCCCTGCATTAATCACTTCACTTAAGTCCTTCTTCAGAAGGTCAGCCTGCTGGAAATCCTTGCCTGCCCATCTTTTTTTAATCCCTGTAACCATCATCCCCTGATAAAAAAAACATAACATTATCAACCCCATTGGCCCATTTCACTGGTCTCAAAGGTTTTGTGAAGGCTATGGATATGACCCCAGTCTTCAGACCAAACCATTGAAAAGAGAAAAAAATAAAATGACTGATGAACCCTACTCTGTTATCACTTTGTTACCCAGCCCCTGCCAATACATCAGGCTTTTCTCAACCACCATGCTTTAGATCACTGCTTCTCAACCAGGGTTTATGTGACCCCTGGTAGCCCATATAAATATTTAGGGATCCATGCAAGCAAAATAGTAAATTGGAGATCCACAATAGTATTTTAGGGGTCCATGGTAAAACTTTGTTTTAGATGTATTCATTGCAAGACAGAGCTAGGTTTCTTTCTCAAACGCTTTACATACTTCAACCTACACAAGTGAATGCATGAAAAACAAAATAGGGATTTCGAAAGGAGTATCTATAGAACTAAATTTTAAACATCAGACTTAAAAATATTAAAAAAATGAAAATTTAAAAAAACAGTACTGAGGTCAATTTATTCCACTAAGAATTCCTCAAGATGATGCCCCAGCATGGCCACAATCTCATGACTGAAACAAGTAAAGAATGAAAGATGACATTTGTTGATTATCTTATCTTTATCCTTGTGAAGACTATTCTTCAAGGAACCACGGAGAGAGAAAGAATGGGAGAGAGGTTGGCAGAATAGAAGAATAGTGGACAACACCAGGGAATGGAGAGGCAGTGGATTACCAGAGACTTCAGCTCTGGTACGCAACTATGTCAGCTGAATGATATTGGCGTCGAGTTTCTGATGACAGTACCATAACAAGCCTCTCAGAAGTTGAGTGTTCAAGCCATCCTTAACCTCTAATAAATTACCGATAAAAATATTTGGGAATCAAGACAGATGTGGTTAAAAGAAAAAGTGAGGTTCCTTTTTATTTAATGGCTCCGTCAATACAATATTATTATTTCCATCGCCATTGCAACGGTAATTTTATCTTAAAGGAAACAACTGCTAATAACACAGACAGCTTCTCTACTTCAACAGTTCATGGCATTTTCACTAACACAGAAAATATTTGATAAGAGATATCAAGCAATGTATTTCCTATCTGATTGTGTTAAATGTGTGTGTGTGCGCGTGTTTGTAAATGTGTGTGTGTGTGTGTGTGTGTGTCTGAGCACATGCACAAAGGTGAAGTGAGTCCATATTCTCATTTTAGATTTCGTGTATTTCACTTCTGAAGTAATATTAAAATCTCAAATCTGAAGTGAGGACTCTGTTGATTCAGTAGAATATTTTATGTTATTCAAGGTGGATTCAGCTTGAAATCACTGAAACTCAGTTGTTATGACTGGATTGAATTCAAGAAAATGGATCAGGAAACATTTTTACAATTGCTGAACTTATTAGAAATAACAGCCAAATCTTCCTGAAATCATTCCTTATCATTTAAGAAAAGAACACAGAGAGTGATAGCTATATAGCTATATACATACATGCATACATTCATTCATGCATGCTTCCATACATATGTATGTACATTCATTCATGCATTGTATACATACATGCATACGTACATTCATTCATTCATGCATGCATGCATACATACATACATACATGACTAAGCAATGACAACATCAGCAACATGAGCAGCTTAGGTTTACAGTCATGTTTCATCTTAGTTGCATTCACTCTCTCTTAGTGTGGTTCCAGTTTTTTTTACCATATCAAAAAAGTTCAATAACTAACATGAGAAAGAGAAATCTCTACATCTATTACGCAGTTCCTTTATGTCTTGTGGCCTAACAGTTCAGCAAATAGAGATCAATAAAAGTACCAACCTAAAATAAGTACTGGGATGGATAGGGTAAAGTCCTTGAAGCCTGTGCCCCAGCATGACTGCAATCCTTTGTATTAACACATCATGTAATTATCAAACATTGTTACACATCACTGGTCACAATGTGCTTTGCATAGTTTTAGTTGTCGAATGACATCAATCTGCAAGAAGGCCAGCATTCCTCCTGATTGGAAAGCTACTCCATCGCAAGGTGACCCTTTTACAGCTGAGTGGACTGGAGCAATATGAAATTGAGCGTTTTGTGCTAAAATACATCACACAGCCAGTCTGGGAATCAAACCCATGATCTTGTGACTGTGACTACAATGCACCCAACCACTTGGCCATGCACCTCCTCACATTAACATGTACAGATGTGTGTGTTTTTAAAACATAATATATATTTCATAGGTGATGGTACACCGCATAGTGGTTAGGCTGTTGTGAGTATAATTCCTGGACCAAGTTGTGCATTGTGTCCTTGAGCAAGACACACCATTTCATGTTGCTTCAGCTGAAAATGTGTCCCAGTCTAGTCCTGGTGCAACCCGTTCCACAGAGCCAAGGAGTAGGCAGGCCTATATATTGTCTATACCTGCCCATGATTACATAGGGACCTAAAGCAGTTAGTGAAAGTGTGGTAGATACTACTAGGTCACACTCACTTGTGAGTGAGAGTTAAGCATATTTAGTGGAATGGAAGGTTGCTTGCACTCCATAAATTAAAAATATCTATTCATTTGTAAACATGTTTACTCTCACAATTTATGTAGAAATATCCAAATTTGCTGAGCAGAGCCATTTTTTAATGACAACATGGAAAACTGTATAGGAAAAAAAAAATATTTGTTTGGGTGGGAAAAGGTTTGAGCAAGAAGAAAAAAGAAAAGAAAATGGTGAAAATTGTGTCTTCAAGGATAAAGTTTATTTTCTCATGGACCTTTGTTTATGTCCAATATTTATGAAATTTGGCTTGGAGGATTTTAGTTTGTTTGCAGTCATTTAGCTTTTTCTTTTTTTTTTTTACTTATGTTTCTTCATCAAAGTCAGAATGAAAAACATATTTTTAAAGAAGCCAAGAGAAAATGAAAAATAACTAAGAGTATACTTTTATTTATATTTAGTATTTTGATAAGTGCTAATGTGCAAAACTCTTGGCCCTTGAGTCACTTTTTTGCTTTTTCTAAATCATCATCATTTAACGTCTGTTTTCCATGCTGGCATGGGTTGGACAAATATTTATTAAAAAAAATATATATATACAAGGTCTGATCAATAAGTATCCAGACTGTTGCCATAGTAATGAAGCTAAAGCATGCAGAGTTAAGCTGCTTGGCAGAGATTAACTTTGAACTCTGCTGTGCATGCGTGCTAAGTTTTAACATTCTAGCTCACTTCTGCTGTTAATAGTAGTGTTTGGAAGGAAGGTGTGTAGCATGTGATAATCGCATGGACCATGACAGAGAAAGTTGTCATGTTGATACCTGCTCAGAGGCCTACACAAAGTTGCAGAAAGTGTATGGGGAGGGGTGTATGAGCCACACACAAGTGTCTGAGTGGTTCAAACGTTTCCAAGATGGCCAAAAAATGTTGATATCGATGAATATTCTGGGAGACCCACAACCAGCAAAACTGAGTAAAACATTGCAGATGTGCATGCGGCCGTGAGGGGAAATTGTCGAATCAGCATCCATGAGTTATCAGAGGATGTGCAGATTAGTTACGGTTCAGTTCAGTCCATTATCACTGAAGATTTACATACGAGATGCATGTCTGCCAAGTTTGTGCCACAACTGCTTTCAGCTGACCAAGAAGACACTCGGGTTTCAGTTGCACAAGATCTCCTTGATTGTTGTGAGAACGATGAAAACTTTTTGAAAACTTTGCGTAAGCCTCCAAGTAGGTATCACCAAGCTTTTGGCAAAATTTGATGCAGATTCTCTGCTCAACTTTCTCTGTTAATATCAATACGATGATCACACGCTATACACCTTCCTTCCTAGCACTGCTGTAAACAGCGGAATTGAGCTAGAATGTTAAAACTTAGTGCACATGAATAGCAGAGTTCAAGGTCAGTCTGTGTCAAATGGCTTTACTCTGCATGCTTTAGCTTTGTTACTATGGCAACTATCCGGATACTTATTGATCAGACCATGTATACACATGTTTTGAGTCCTATATTTCCTGATTGCATCACCAAAGTTATAACTAAGAGTATAAATTTTTCTACTTTTTGCTTTTTGTTTTCTTCCTGTATTTGTCTTCAAAAGATTGGTTAAACATTGTAACTAATCAACATTTTCTGTTATAAAAATAATACAAAACACTAATTTCTATGACATCTCTGTGTTTTGTGATTAGACTTTAGGAAAAAAAAAAAATTTTTTTTAAATAACTTCTGTTTTTTTTTTTTTTAAATTACAAAATAAAAGTAAAGACAAACATGAGAAATGGAGAAATGGTCATAAATGATGGTAATCATCATCATCATCATCATTTTTGTGTCTGCATGAGTTAGATGGATCATGTTTTACACTCGACATCTCATCACTTGCTGCACTCCTTTGTTATTTTACTATTCTCAGATTCAGCATCCTATACATACATACATACATACACACACACACACACACACACACACATACATACATACATACATACCTGATGCACAAAAGGGATTGAGATGCAGGAAAAGCAGTAAAATATGACAACCGATGCAAACTTTGTGAAGATATCACCCACATCATAAGCTGTTGCCTGAAAATGTCATGGTATTATCTACTGCTGAGACATGATGCTGTAGCTAGGACACTCTATAATGAAATCTGTTGGAAGGATAATCCCAAAGACAAAGAAATAAAAACCCACAATATGGTAGAAGCCACAGCCACTCATAATGAAAAGGAATACTGGTGGAATGTCCCAGTGAAGACCTCAATAAAATGTAAGCACAACAGACCTGATATAATGATTTGGGATAGAGAAGAGAAATTGTGTACAGTTCTGGAAATCAGCTGCCCAGCGGATGTTAACATAAAGCTGAAGATCAGTGGAAAAGAGAATACCTATGATGAACTATTGAGAAATCTGCAGTTACTCTATCCAGATTACAAGTTCAGGTTTATACCTGTAATTATTGGGGCCTTGGGATATGTAACACTCTGCCTAAATACCAATCTTGAGAAATTAGGCTTCTCAAAACCAGAAAGGAGAAAGCTGGTTCAGACTACAGATCCAATCCATCCACTGTAACTGTAAAAATCTGTAAAACTTTCCAGAAGTGTATCATTTAAATATATATGAGCTTGTCTAGAAAGAATCCTATTGTGTGTGTGTGGGGGGGGGGTCCACGTGTCCATGTCCCACCACCACTTGACAACCAGTGTTGATTTATGTTCCCAGTGAAACAGACTGATAAAATAAGTAGCAAGCAGAAGAAAATATGAGTACTGGGGTTGATTAATTTGACTAAAAGTTCTTCAAGTTAATGCCCCAGCTTGGTCATAATCTAATGACTGAAACAAGTAAAAGATGTAAGATGTATATGTGGGAAGGTGAACATATTGAAATATCTACATCAAAACATCATAGGATCAAATTCAAGTTTTCATTTCATTACTGACTTCAAACCTGCTCACAATTAAGTATCCACTTCCCCCATTGTCCGGCTATAAGATATTTAGTGACTTTCACTTGAGAATAATAATTTAGCTCTTCACACTGGAAAAGATATGAAAGCTATCATCTTCAACTAATTGTGAAATCCTCTTAAAAAAGAGGCATCAGGTAACCACAGTTAGTTATTTGATGCTGTCGTATTCCTATAGAGCTTTGTGATTTGATTATTTCGTTGTTGTCAGTATGGCAGCTGTGGCTGGAGGGCACTCAATCAATATTGCACTTTGACACACATACTGAAGCTCTCCATTCAATCTGCATAAGACATTTCACATTACTTCTTTCAGATTAGCTCTATACACCTCGGCTTCTATTATCTTCAAAAGAATATTTATGTTAAACATCTAATTATATGAAACATTTGAAAAGAGCAGCCACAATTGTTGACCGTGTTGAATTATTGAGTTTCTTTTCACTTTGTTAACTCTGGTCTTTCCTCAGCGGAGTACCATTATTTCTCCATAAAATATTGTATTTGGCACCATTTCAGAATACTTGGGGCGAGGGTTAATTGCCTGTTATTGTAACTATTCGTGATCATTGATTTTAACATGTTCAGACTGAATTTGAAAATTGTGTATCATAATTACTTCCCTACATAATGAAACCACACAAACAGACCCTTTTTTTTAGAACTACAACATCGAAATGCTATCAGATATGCCCTCTTTTTTTCTTTTTTTTTTTTTAGCACCTTAGACTATAACATCTTAGGGAATGAAGTCAGTGATAGATTTTGATTAATGAATATAGTCATTTCAATACATAGAAATTTCTAATACTTTTATGGAAGAAACTGAGCATTGTCTCTTCCCCTTCCCCAACCCCTAAACAGCTTCAGGTTTATCTGAAGAATGTAATGGTCCTTGAGATACATTGACTACAATAGCAAACTACATGTGACTCTTTATATCTGATAATGATATAGGCTCTTTCTGAAAATAAAAAAAGTTAATTTAAATTGTATGCATGAATGTTACATCCATTTTATTGTTTTTGTAACAATGTGACATGGAATATAAGTGAGCTGATTCTAAAATCTGTTTTTTTTTTTTTTTGTGTCATGGCATAGAATGGCTACCCAGGAAACATTACCAACCACACAGTAGTAATCTGTAATAAAACATCATCATCATTCAACATCTATTTTCCATGCTGGCATGGGTTGGATGGTTTGACAAGGCGCTGGCAAGCCAGGGAGCTGCAGCAAGCTCCAGTTGTCTGTTTCAGCATGATTTCTACAGCTGGATGCCCTCCCTAACATCGACCACTTTATAGAGTGTGCTGTATATGTGGCCCCAGCACAGGTGCTTTTTATGTGGTGCCAGCATGGGTACCTTTTATTGACTAAATAATATAGAAATTATACAAGTGTTTGAGGGGCAAGTAAAATTGAGTCTGACAGATATGTTGTTATTGCCCCATGAGGTAATTCATAGAAGCAGAACCAACTTCAGTTTTTGGTAAAGCAGATTGAAGGAGGATAGTATTTTGAATAATAAAACTTTGTTTCAAAACACAAGAACAGGAATGAACTCATTGGAGAAAATATGAAAAATCAAAGTGAGAAATCCTTTGTGAATTAAAGAGGAAATCAAAATGCTAAATTATGTGATGAGGTTGGACATAAAACCAACAGATTATATTAGAGAGGAAGTATGTTAGAGATGACATGTTTAGAATATAACAAACAGAGGTAATATGAATGGATATGATAAGAATAAAAAGTTGAAGTTTATAACAGTCTGTTTGCAAATATATTTACTGATGAGATGAACATAAATTGTAGGTAGTGTTATGAGAGCATTTACTAAATATATTATTAATGGAGCAAAGGAGTAATTAAGATACTATTGTAATTAATCAAAGTGATATTAAGGGATAGGTGTGACACTTAATCCTGCCCCCAAGGTAGAACCAAAATGAAGGTCAACACATAGATAGAAGCTGTGTGTATCTTGTACACAGCCACTGTATCAAATTGAATCAATCATTAGACTAGTGACATATATTAAATTATTGCTGGTTGGCAAGTCAGTGTTTGATTTAATAGCAACCACAAACAACTGGTGTCATTAGAGCGGCACTTCTCTGTGTGCAAAGAGCGATAGAATTAATCATTGGCAGCCTGTATGGAAGTGTAATTTGTATTAATCAGTAAGTCTTCTGTTGTCAGCCATTACAGGGATAAATTTGACAGAGCTGACAAGAGAAAATAGAGAGAAATTGAAACTAATAAACAGACACACATGTAATTTGGTTTTGTTATATTAGATTGAGGAAGTCGATGCTATATTTTTTAATGCATCCTCTTCAAGAACCAAGGAAAGTATTTAGAAAATGTAATGTGTGTTTTTTAATTAATTAGCTAAGAACAGTTAATTCTGATTGTTATGGAATTTTCAGTTGTAATCACAAATTGAAGAAGTTTCAAAAAACTATTTTATGTTGTCTTTGACTTATGCTTCAAGTTCTTTAAAATCTACCAAAGTTGATTTAAATGGTAAACTCAGAACTCTATATTTGAGATGCTTAACAACAAGGGCTCTTAATTTCTATTTCCTCAGGATTTAGTCATCCCATTGTGTTCTTAAATCTGCCTCTCATTATCACAGTTGAACTGGAAAAGAAACCTCAATCCATACAGAAATTTGTATCTCAATCACTTGTTAAAATAGTCAATAGGATGCTTTACAGGTTGTGAAAGGTATAATACAAGTCTACCTTGTTATAAAACTGGTATCTTTCAAAACAATAATGTTAAAGTGTGATATATTGGTTTCAAATTTTGGCACAAGGCCAGCGATTTTGGGGGAAGGAATAAGTCAATTACATCAACCCTTGTACTTGACTGGTATTTATGTTATCTACCCTGAAAGGATGAAAGGCAAAGGTGATCCCCACGAAATTTAAACTCAGAATGTAAAGATGGACGAAATGCAAGCATTTTGCCTGGTCTCCTAACAGTTCTGCCAACTTGTCACTTTAAAAACTGGAATCTATTAACATGTTATAAACAAGGGGATAGAAGAAGGGAATTTATCTTTGATCCACTAAGACAAAGCAACAACTAAAAGAAGAATATCAACTCTTTTGGGTTGTCAGGGTTTACAAATTTTTATTTCAACGTAGGAGCTCTCAGTACAAGCTACAAAATTAATATTGTAGTATCATTAGTTTATTATTGGTGGGTTTTGTGCATCTTGCTTGGCGACATGTGACTCAGCTTGATGATCATGTGATGAAAATTATTTAACATGGCTCCCTTTACTTTTTCAAACTGTTCTTTCTTTATGCTATGTTTTGTGTGCAACCACAGCTTGACTTTAATTACTCAGGTGATGAAGGCCAGAGATACAGTGGAGAAATATGTAAGACTATTGCTTTACTTTCATCTATATTTTGCTGTGGGATGATGTTCACCCCTTTTACAGCAGAATTTAAATATATCCACTCAAAATTTCATCACTGTTAACTGTGGGAGAAAGGTTTTAGATACCATCCTGTCTTTTTTTGAAATGTATCAAGTTTACTGAGACAGTGTAACTTGCAGAAAATAACAATTCTGTCTTTTGGGAGATATTTAACATCATTAGTGGAATAACCATGAAATTTAATTTTGCAGTTAAAAGCTTAATGTCCAGCATTATAAATACAATCTGTTTCTTATCTTCCACTTATTTCAGTCATTAGACCGTGGTCATGCTGGGGCACTGTCTTAAGGAATTCTTTGTCAAATGAATGGACCATAGTATGAATGAGTCAAATGGACCCTAGTATGAATTTGTCAAGGGAATGAACCCAAGTACTTATTTTTTTTTTTTTAAAGCCTGGTACTTATTGTATCAGACTCTTTTGGTTGAATCACTAAGTTTTGGGAATGTAAACATGCCAACACAGGTTGTCAAGCAGTGGTGATTGTGGTGGTGGGGATAAACACAGACACAAAGATACACACACACAAAACGGGCTTCTTACTTTTTCCATCTATCAAATCCATTCACAAGGCTTTGGTTTGTCCCAGGCTGTAGTAGAAGCACTTTCCCAAGGTACCACACGACGGGACTGAACCCAGAACCATTTGGTTGAGAAGCAAGCTTCTTATCACACAGCCTTGCCTGCACCTATCATAGTTGAGCATTTTATCAGAGATTGACTAATTGACTGATGCTAGCATAAGTCATCACTCACTCCACTTCAACACTCTAGTGACTATGTTATAAGTGAAGTAGTTTAGTTTTTTCTACACACTATTAACCTAATCTCTTGCGTTTGTTTTCAAAAAAATAAATCCAAACTTTGAAGTTAATCGTGTGGAAAAACCCAAACAACTCTATTTTAAAAGTTGATTAACATTTTAGGAAATGGTTAACATGTTTGAAAGATCTTCTACATTAGATATTTACATTTTATTTATTTAAAACGGTTTTTTTTCTTTCTGCCCATTAAATGGTAGGGAATTGGCTGAAAATATTCCGAAAAGTGAAGAACTGTTGATTTACTGCTGAATGCTTTTCTTAAAACGATATAAATATATATATATAGACACACACACACACACAGACACATACGCACGTACATATATACATACACAGGCACATATATACATCGTTAAATCATCGTACTGTCTCTTCATTTTCTTTTGCTTACTCTTATTATTGTTATTGTTCAAATCTATATCTCTGTATAAAGAGTGTGTATACACACACAGATGCACATACTTATATTATCCAACCCATATACCCAGCATTGGAAGCAGATGCAAAATGATGATATACATACATACTATGCTGATGATATATGTATGATGATGATTATATATATATATATATATATATATATATATATATATATATATAT